>NW_020854246.1:244697-249697 GCF_000972845.2 Larimichthys crocea | reverse complement strand
CACCGCGCATGTGCGCTCCGCGGAGGCATGTGAGCGCGCGTGCTGCGAGGACCCGCGCTGTAACCTGGCGCTGCTGGGGCCGCGCGCACTCGGAGCGGCAGCGGCGGAGAACCGCACCTGCGACCTGATCGACTGCGTCCACCGGAACCGCTTCGTGTGCAGGTTCGTGAACAAGGACGGGTACCGGAGCTACATCCGGGAGTCCGTGTTCCGGACACACCTGCAGGGGCCGCAGGGAGCACGTGAGTCCGGATCAATTATAGTACACATATACTCATATATTGTGTATAGTACATATATAGTACACATATACTCATATATATACACATATATAAATACACGATATACACATATACACAGATATCAATATACAATATACACATATTTAAATACACGATATACACATATATAAATACACGATACACACATATACACATATATCAATACATGATATACACATATATACAAATACACATATACACGTATATACAAATACACATATATACAAATACACATATACACGTATATACAAATACACATATACACGTATATACAAATACACATATATACAAATACACATATACACATGTATCAATAATTAATCACTAATGATTGATTACTGATCAGAGTCATTCATCTTTAAGATCAGCTGTCTTCTAATAAACATTCTGTCCTGATTACTTAAAGGTGTTAATTTATTCGTAGTTGTGCACACCTGATTGGTTACCTCACTCTTCAGCATAAGTCACATGACGTGTGTGTGTGTGTGTGTGTGTGTGTGTGTGTGTGTGTTTCTCTGTGATGTCACTGTGTGTCTCCAGTCGAGCAGGCTCCGCCCATCGCCATTGCCAGTCCAGATGTCATTGTTCAGCCTGGACACACGGTGACGCTCAACGGCAGCGAGAGCCTGGCGCTGGGCGACGCCCACATCAAAGACTACAGGTGGACTCTGCAGAGCGGAGACAACGGCGTCAAGATGGAGGTAAAACTGCTGAGTCAGGGGGCGGGGCTTAACACAGGTACCACAGGTAGTTCAGCTCAGTGAAGTTCTGTTTGAATGTGAACGTGCAGAACACGGAGCTACCTGACCAGGTGAGGCTGTCCAACCTGCAGCCCGGACCCTACCAGTTCCAGCTGACCGTCACCGACTCCAAAGACCAATCACACGACACCAACGTCCGCATCCTCGTCCTCAGCCCGGAGCAGTCCACCTGTGAGTGCTCATGGGAAAAGTAGTCCGACTGTACACAGAGTACTCCATGTGCAGTGCATTGTGGGTTTTGTAGTGTCCATGCTGAGTATCAGGAGTACTTTTACTCTGTGTGTGTGTGTGTGTGTACTTCAGTGTACTGTGTGTACTTCAGTGTACTGTGGAGCTCCGGTGAAGGTCGGTCCGTGTCGTGCTGCGTTTCCTCGATGGCGTTACAACGCGGCGACGAGCAGCTGTGAGCACTTCCTGTTCGGAGGCTGTAAACCAAACAACAACAACTTCCTGTCTGAGGACGAGTGTGTGTCCGCCTGCAGCGGGGTCACTGGTCAGTACACACACAGTACACACAGTACACACAGTACACACACAGTACACACAGTACACACAGTACACACAGTATACACACAGTACACACATAGTACACACAGTACACACACAGTACACACACAGTATACACAGTACACACACAGTACACACAGAGTACACACACAGTATACACAGTACACACAGTACACACAGTACACACAGTACTGCAGTATTGATGGTGTGTCTCTGTCCACAGTTACATCAGTGAGGTCGGTCGCTCTGCCCTCTGCTGGTCAGTCCCACAATGCACCTCTTTACATCAGCTGACCGTGATCACCTGTTCAGGAACTAAACGTGTGTGTGTGTGTGTGTGCGTGTGTGTGTGTGTGTGTGTGTGTGTGGTTCCTCGTTGTCATGGGACGTTCAGATGTTGTGGTCATGTGACGGTTGATGTTTAGGAAAAAGACCGCTGTGCTTGATTGTTCAGCTTAAATGACACCAACGACCTGAGACGACGTGAACCTGAGACCCAAACACTTATAAATACATCACACATATGAAACACAGAAGAACCCAACACACTGTAAACCACCACTGATCAAATCAACGACGCTTGTTCTTGACCGTTCACGCGTGGAAGCCAAGGAGCTCATTAGCATCAAACGTTTTTTAAAAAGAAAAATCAAAAGAGGAGAAACGTCACGGCACGCAGAAATATGACACAAGTTCGTCGCGGTGACATAACACAGGTCGGCGGTGACATCACACGGTGTGGCCATTGCCGTCACACAGGTTTGGTGGGACATCACACAGTTTCGGCGGTGACATCACACATGTGTGGCAGTGACGTTCACACAGGTTTGGTGGTGAACATCACACAGGTTTGCGTGGTGCTGTGTAGACGAGCGTGTCTGCTCTTACAGCGCCACGTGGGGCGGGGCCTGTGGCGACCGGCCTATGGCGAGCGCTCCTTTTGGCCTTCAGGAAAGCCAGTATGGAGGATCCCCAGCCGAAGCCAAGCATGGCCACCGACAGAAGAACGGCCAGCGCGATGTACCTGAGGAGACGAGGCCCCTGTGACCGCCTGCACCTGGTGCATTGTGGGACGTGAAGACTCTTCTCACCTGAGTCCTTTCTTCAAGTTTATCGAACAACGTTCGAAGACTCCTCTGAATAAGACGTCGCTCTCTGAGAGTACACGAGTACACACTGTTGCTTACTGCTCTATACGACTGTATCATGGGTTTCATGGGTATTTGTGTGTATTTGTGTGATTTGTGTGTATCTGTCGTACTGGTCACTCCGTCACCACGTCTCGCTGCCACCGTCTTCTGGTCGTTGAAGTTTTTCCCGTTAGCGTCACAGCCGCCTTACGTGAAAACGGAACACTTCCTGTCCAGCGGGTCGTCGTACCAGCGCGTTGACTGGCCCGACCACGGCCGGTGTCGGCGGCTCCGAGCACCGAGCTGAGGGGATGTTCAACGTACGGCCCGGGGGCCAATCACGGCCCTTAAAGCTCATGTTTATATTATTTACTTTCTATTAACTGTCCGTCACAGGCTGCAGATTTCAGAAGAATGAAGCGTCATACACGCTGCTGTTATACTCTGTATAACATATATGTAACATGTTGTATATGTTATTATCTATCTGTTATAAAATATATGTACACATGTATGTATATTTATTATATATCTGTATAAACCATATATGTACACATGTATGTATTATTTTTCTTTATCTCTTATAACATAATATACACTGTATGTATCTGTTATTATATATCTGTATAACATCATCTGTACACATGTCTGTATATGTTATTATGATTATCTGTATAACATCTATGTACACGTGTCGTCATGTTATTATATATCTGTATAACATATATATACACGTGTATGTATATGTTATTATATATCTGTATAACAACTATATACCCCGTGTATGTATATGTTCTTATTATCTGTATAACCATATATACACACGTGTATGATATGTTTATTATCTATTCTGTCTAACATATATACACACGTGTCGTATCTGTATTAATATCTGTATAACCTTATACACATGTGTATGGTATATGTTCTTTATCTATCTGTATAACATAATATACACATGTATGTATATGTTATTATAATCTGTATAAAACATATATATACACCGTTATGTATATGTTATTATATATCGTATAAACATATAATACACATGTATGTATATGTTCTTATATCTTGTATAAACATATATATACACATGTATGGTATATGTTATTATATATCTGTATACCTATATATTACACGTGTATGTATATGTTATATCTATCTGTTACATATCTATACACTGGTTGTATATGTTATATCTATCTGTATAACCATATATACAATGTGTATGTATATGTTTTATCTATCTGTATAACATATATACACAAATGTATGTCTATTGTTATTATATATCTGTATTAACATATATATACACATGTCTGTATTATGTTATTATATATCTGTATAACATTATATACCACACGTGTATGTATATGTTATATATATCTGTTAACATATATATACACATTCTGTATATTTATATATATCTTGCAGCGTTTGTTACAGCGCCGAGACACGTGTTGAACTGGATGAACGTTCACAGGACTTTATGGACTCATCACTCACCATGTTTAAATGAACATTCAGGTTTGTATTTCAGCTTATCCAGTTAATCGTGTTCATACAGTTTATTCTGTGATCTGACTCCAGATGGGACGAAAACAAGAATGCTGTCGATTTGTTCAGTCTGATTGGTTTAGATCTGTTCAGTCTGCTGGTTTATATCTGTTCACGTCTGATTGGTTTAGATTTGTTCCCGTCTGATGGTTTAGATTTTGTTCAGTCGATTGTTTTAGATTTGTTCATTCGTCTGCACTTGTTTGGCTATTGTGTGAAAACAAACCACTTGTAACTTTATTTTAAATGTTAGTTTTCATCATTTAAGAGACAAAAAGGACAAAGAGACAAAGAACAAACCGTTTCTCTGGTTCACATCGATGTCCACCGACGAAGCGAAGGTCTGATTCACTGAGGAGGAGGAGGCAGGCAGGAGAGGAGGAGGAGAGGAGAGAGAGAGGAGGAGGAGGAGAGGAGGAGAGAAGGAGGGGTCACTGCTGAAGTTATTTCTCTTGTACGTTATCTGTATGGTGTGTGTGTGTGTGTGTGTGTGGTGTGTGGTGTGTGGTGTGTGTGGTTGTGTGTGGTGTACGTATGGCTGCAGTGCTCCCCTCGTCCTGATTGGTCGCTGCACGCAACTCCCACTGCGTCACACTCCAGCTTCGTCCAAACAGCAGCTGCCGCACAGTCAGCGACCAGGACGCCGCGAGAACACACACCCTCTGCACACACACACACACCACACACCCACACACCACACCCACGCACGCACACACACACACCCACACCCCCACACCACCACACACAACACCACCCACACCACA
>NW_020854246.1:225628-244687 GCF_000972845.2 Larimichthys crocea | reverse complement strand
ATATAATAACATATACATACATGTGTACATATATGTTATACAGATATATAATAACATATACATACATGTGTACATATATGTTATACAGATATATAATAACATATACATACATGTGTACATATATGTTATACAGATATATAATAACATATACATACATGTGTACATATATGTTATACAGATATATAATAACATATACATACATGTGTACATATATGTTATACAGATATATAATAACATATACATACATGTGTACATATATGTTATACAGATATATAATAACATATACATACATGTGTACATATATGTTATACAGATATATAATAACATATACATACATGTGTACATATATGTTATACAGATATATAATAACATATACATACATGTGTACATATATGTTATACAGATATATAATAACATATACATACATGTGTACATATATGTTATACAGATATATAATAACATATACATACATGTGTACATATATGTTATACAGATATATAATAACATATACATACATGTGTATATATATGTTATACAGATATATAATAACATATACATACATGTGTACATATATGTTATACAGATATATAATAACATATACATACACGTGTACATATATGTTATACAGATATATAATAACATATACATACATGTGTACATATATGTTATACAGATATATAATAACATATACATACATGTGTACATATATGTTATACAGATATATAATAACATATACATACACGTGTACATATATGTTATACAGATATATAATAACATATACATACATGTGTACATATATGTTATACAGATATATAATAACATATACATACATGTGTACATATATGTTATACAGATATATAATAACATATACATACATGTGTACATATATGTTATACAGATATATAATAACATATACATACACGTGTACATATATGTTATACAGATATATAATAACATATACATACATGTGTACATATATGTTATACAGATATATAATAACATATACATACATGTGTACATATATGTTATACAGATATATAATAACATATACATACATGTGTACATATATGTTATACAGATATATAATAACATATACATACATGTGTACATATATGTTATACAGATATATAATAACATATACATACATGTGTACATATATGTTATACAGATATATAATAACATATACATACATGTGTACATATATGTTATACAGATATATAATAACATATACATACATGTGTACATATATGTTATACAGATATATAATAACATATACATACATGTGTACATATATGTTATACAGATATATAATAACATATACATACATGTGTACATATATGTTATACAGATATATAATAACATATACATACATGTGTACATATATGTTATACAGATATATAATAACATATACATACACGTGTACATATATGTTATACAGATATATAATAACATATACATACATGTGTACATATATGTTATACAGATATATAATAACATATACATACATGTGTACATATATGTTATACAGATATATAATAACATATACATACATGTGTACATATATGTTATACAGATATATAATAACATATACATACATGTGTACATATATGTTATACAGATATATAATAACATATACATACATGTGTACATATATGTTATACAGATATATAATAACATATACATACATGTGTACATATATGTTATACAGATGTATAACAGCAGCAGTTATGACGCTTCATTCTTCATGAAATCATGCAGCCTGTGACTGACAGTTAATAGTAAAGTAAATAATATAAACATGAAGCTAAGGGCCGTGATTGGCCCCCGGGCCGTACTTTGACCATCCCTCAGCTCGGTGCTCGGAGCCGCCGCACACCGGGCCGTGTCGGGCCAGTCACACGCGCTGGTACTACGACCCTCTGGACAGGAAGTGCTTCCGTTTCACGTACGGCGGCTGTGACGCTAACGGGAACAACTTCAACGACCAGAAGACGTGCAGCGAGACGTGTGACGGAGTGACCAGTACTACAGATACACACAAATACACACAAATACACACAAATACCCATGAATACCCATGAATACAGTCGTATAGAGCAGTAGCACAGTGTGTACTCTGTGTACTCTGCAGAGAGCGACGTCTTCTTCAGAGGAGTCTTCGAACGTTTCGATAAACTTGAAGAAAGCGACTCAGGTGAGAAGAGTCTGTCACGTCCCACAATGCACCAGGTGCAGGCGGTCACATGGTCTCTGTCTCCTCAGGTAACATCGCGCTGGCCGTTCTTCTGTCGGTGGCCATCTTGGCTCTGCTGGTGATCCTCACATACTGCTTCCTGAAGGCCAGAAAGGAGCGCTCCCATAGGCCGGTCGCCACAGGCCCCGCCCACGTGGCGCTGTCAGAGCAGGACACGCTCGTCTACAACAGCACCACCAAACCTGTGTGATGTCACCACCAAACCTGTGTGACGTCACTGCCACACCTGTGTGATGTCACCGCCGCACCTGTGTGATGTCACCGCTGACAGACTTGTGTCATATTTCTGCTGCCGTGACGTTTCTCCTCTTTTGATTTTTCTTTTTAAAAAACGTTTGATGCTAATTAGCTCCTTGGCTCCACGCGTGAACGTTCAAGAACAAGCGTCGTTGATTTGATCAGTGTGTTTTTACAGTGTGTTGGGTTCTTCTGTGTTTCATATGTGTGATGTATTTATGAAGTGTTTGGGTCTCAGGTTCACGTCGTCTCAGGTCGTTTGTGTCATTAAAGCTGAACAATCAAGCACGCTGTCTTTTTCTAAACATCAACGTCACATGACCACAACATCTGAACGTCTCCATGACAACCGAGGAACACTCTCCAGAAACACACACACACGAAAAAGAGTTGAGTGAAGAAGTCTCCAGTGTGTGTGTGTGTTGAGGTTCATGTCTGGTGACTCCATCAGATTTATATGAACACATCAGTAACTTGTTATGTTTCATCTCAGCATTCTTTACAGGCTGTAGCCCACGTGACACATCTCATTTAAAAAACATATTATGGAGATCACTGCCCCCTAACATGCAGCAGGAGAAGTGACACAGGTTCAAATCAGATCAATTTTATTTGTATAGCCCAAAGTCACAAAGTCCATTTTCCTCTGAGGCTTTACAATCTGTACAGGGAGTGACACCCTCTGTCCTTAGACCCTCGGTTCCAGTGAGGAAAAACTTGCCCACAAAAACCTTTAACAGGGAAAAAGGTGGAAGAAACCTCAGGAAGAGCCACAGAGGAGGGATCCCTCTCCCAGGACGGACAGACGTGCAATAGATGTCAGTGTACAGGACAAATCAACACAAACATATTGTACAATTACAATGACTGATAAAATGACAATGAATTACAATGAATGATAAAATGACAATGAATCACAATGACTGATAAAATGACAATGAATTACAATGAATGATAAAATGACAATGAATTACAATGACTGATAAAATGACAATGAATTACAATGACTGATAAAATGACAATTGACTTACATGAATGATAACATGGACAAGGAACCACAAAGGAACCCACGGTCCTGAGCAGCGCAAGTGTTCTAGAGGGGTAACGTGTGTAGTAAGGTACTCTGAGGCTCTTTTAGTAAGAATTGGTGCCTGGACCCATGTAAAGAGCTTTGTACGTAAGGAGAAGAATTTTAAACTTCTATTCTAAGATTTAAAACAGGGGAGCCAATGCAAGGATCGCCCGAATGGGAGAGATGGGATTCCTCTGATCTTGGTTCCTGTCAGAACACTGTGCACGCACGCATTTGAATTAAAACTGCAAAGTCCTCAGCGGACTTAATTGGACAAAGCACCTGATAAAAAATTTACCAATAGTCCAGCTTGAAGCGTAAACAACTGCGTGGGACTAGTTAAAAACAACTCCAAGATCTTAACAGGTGGAGCTGGAGGCCAGGGTATCCCACTAAGTAAACTAAGTCTCTCGGAAGAGAGTTTCTGAGGGTTGTTTGGGGGACCCAGAACTTTCAGTTTTGTCTGAATGTTACCCAACATCAGCAATTGTCTTCATCCACTTATTTTTTTATCTTCCTTCAGACTTGCTGGAGTTTAGTTAAACTGAATGTTTGCCATTTCAGGTTTGATCGATTAAATATTTAATTTGTGTGGTTTGTCGCAGCCATAACACTGAAAATTATGAAGTGATTGTTAATAATTTCCCTAAAGGAAGCACATATAACAAAAACTGAAATTGGGTCCTAGTTTACAGTACAGCGATGAGTTTCCTTTGGTCTGTGCCGTTAGGGAGGTCATGTGTAACTTTGACTAATGCAGTCTCTGTGCTATGATGCACTCTAAATCCTGACTGGAAATCCTCAAATAGACTATTGTTATGGAGAAAGTCACACAGCTGATTAGCTACAGCTTTCTCAAGTATCTTAGACAGAAAGGGAAGGTTTGATATCGGTCTGTGATTTGTTTATTTATTTAAATGTTTGTTTATTTATTTAAATGTTTGTTTGTTTATTTAAAGTTGACTCTTGGCTCGTGACTCTTTGTTTTGAAGTTTTCCGGCGGAAGTTTCAGTAAAAAAAAAAAAAAAAAACTTTTTCTCTTCTTCTTTTCAACGAGGCGCATGCGCAGAGAGACAGTCAGTCAGACAGCAAGTCACACACACACACACACACACACACACACACACACACACAGACAGTCAGTCCGTGTTGAAGCAGCTGTCTCGGTTCGGACCGGATGTTACCTGCAGCAGTTGGACTGAAGGTGAGTTGATGTTTGGGACTCGAACCTGTGACGTGTGTGATGAATCAAAGTGTGTGTGTGTATGTGTGTGTGTGTGTGTGTGTGTGCTCCACTACACTGTGAAAACTTGGACCGAGCCTTCGCGCTGACTTGTCCCGCCTCAAGCAGCTGTGAGCCGGTCACCGTGCAGAGTGAGAGCCCGCCGTGTGGAGCCCGGTGCTGGGCGTCAACCTGTCCGGACCGAACCTGCCTGACCGGCTCTGATCGGTTCGACACCGAAACACGCCCAAAACACGGCGGTGAGCCAAGAACCGAGAGTGAGCGGGACAAGAGAGAGAACCGAGCCCGGACCGAAGGAAGGATGGAGTGAAGGAGGGAAGGAGTGAAGGAAGCAGTGAAGGAAGCAGTGAAGGAAGCAGTGAAGGACGGGTTGGACCGGTCCAGAACAGCTCAGACACGTCTGATGACGTTTGAACAAACTTTAGGTGTGTGTGCGTGTGCGTGTGTGTGTGTGTGTGTGTGTGTGTGCGTGTGTGTGTGTGTGTGTGAGAACAAAACAAATAGCAAAGCAGGAAGTGAATCAGTGTGTCTCTACTTGTGTGTTTCCATAGTAACCAGGTCAGATTCCTTACCTGATCAGAGCTGCAGACTGAGCATGCTCAGACACGCTCACCTGGCTCATCATGGCTGCTGGTTACCACGACAACCAAGTGAGGGACAGAGAGCTAATGTTAGCATCTATTAAAGCTAATGTTAGCATCTACCAAAGCTAATGTTAGCATCTATTAAAGCTAATGTTAACATCTACCAAAGCTAATGTTAACATTTACCAAAGCTAATGTTAGCATCTATTAAAGCTAATGTTAGCATCTATTAAAGCTAATGTTAGCATCTACGCAGAGCTAATGTTAGCATCTATTAAAGGTAATGTTAACATCTATTAAAGCTAATGTTAGCATCTATTAAAGCTAATGTTAGCATCTACGCAGAGCTAATGTTAGCATCTATGCAGAGCTAATGTTAGCATCTACGCAGAGCTAATGTTAGCATCTATTAAAGCTAATGTTAACATCTACCAAAGCTAATGTTAGCATCTATTAAAGCTAATGTTAGCATCTACACAAAGCTAATGTTAGCATCTACGCAAAGCTAATGTTACCATCTATTAAAGCTAATGTTAAGATCTGTTAAAGCTAATGTTAGCGTCTACGCAAAGCTAATGTTAGCATCTATTAAAGCTAATGTTAGCATCTACGCAAAGCTAATGTTAGCATCTACGCAGAGCTAATGTTAGCATCTACGTAAAGCTAATGTTAGCATCTACTAAAGCTAATGTTAGCATCTACCAAAGCTAATGTTAACATCTACCAAAGCTAATGTTAGCATCTATTAAAGCTAATGTTAGCATCTACTAAAGCTAATGTTAACATTTACCAAAGCTAATGTTAGCATCTATCAAAGCTAATGTTAGCATCTACCAAAGCTAATGTTAGCATTTACACAAAGCTAATGTTAACATTTACACAAAATAAATGTTAGCATCTAGGCAAAGCTAATGTTAACGTCTACGCAAAGCTAATGTTAGCGTCTACCAAAGCTAATGTTAGCATCTAGGCAAAGCTAATGTTAGCGTCTACCAAAGCTAATGTTAGCATCTACGCAGAGTTAATGTTAGCATCTACCAAAGCTAATGTTAGCATTTACACAAAGCTAATGTTAGCGTAAACAGCTGCTAATGTAGCATTAGCCTGGTAGCCTGTGGATGGTCTGACAACATGGCCGTCCGTTGTTTTGATGAGAGGGTGCTTTAACTCTGTGATGACATCACACTGCTGTGTGTGATCATGTGACCTTTGAGCACAGTGATCCTGGTATCAGCTGAGAGGCCGAGCCGGTCAGTCCGGTTCTTGTGTTTGTTTTGCTCATCGTTGTCTGTCAGACACAGTCAGCTGATACAGGTGTCACCTGTGTTTACGTTCAAGGAATGCTCGCCGACCTTTAAGGCCTCCAACAAAAAGTCACGTTTGTCCTTGAACGCATCGTGGATTGGTCCTCATTGAAAACCTGCTGAGACGTCTGAGACGTTTACTGACTGCAGCTTTAAATCGTACATTTGACCTTCACAGTTAAACTGAGACAAACACATAAATACACACTGTACAGATTTATACAGACTGCAGCTCAATGTGCTGACTGAGCAGCTGCAGTGTCCCTGAACGCCTCAGGGTGGTGACCTCCATTTTACAAACACCTGTAGAGGACACGCAACATTTGTGACAGTCTGCGGGACGTCACAGAGACTACGTCCAGGTTTTAGACAGTCTGCGGGGACGTCATGGAGACTACGTCCAGGTTTTAGACAGTCTGCTGGGACGTCACGGAGACTACGTCTAGATTTTAGACAGTCTGCGGGGACGTCACAGAGACCACGTCTAGATTTTAGACAGTCTGTGGGGACGTCACGGAGACCACGTCCAGGTTTAGACAGTCTGCTGGGACGTCACGGAGACTACGTCCAGGTTTTAGACAGTCTGCGGGGACGTTACAGAGATTACGTCCAGGTTTAGACAGTCTTCGGGGACGTCACGGAGACTACGTCCTATTTTAGACAGTCTGCTGGGACGTCACGGAGACTACGTCCAGGTTTTAGACAGTCTGCGGGGACGTCTCAGAGACTACGTCCAGGTTTTAGACAGTCTGTATAATGTTCTTCAGGTCCTCATATGACCTCTGTGTGTGTTTGTGTGTTTAGGTGACAGTGTGATGCCTGAAGGATCTCGCAGCTCCTCCAATGACGTCCCCATGGATGAAGGTTAGTCTGTCTGTCCTCCTGTCTGTCTGTCTGTCTGTCTGTCTGTCTGTCTGTCTCTCTGTCTGTCCTCCTTCCTGTCTGTCTGCCTGTCTGTCCTCCTGTCTGTCTGTCTGTCTGCCTGTCTGTCCTCCTGTCTGTCTGTCTGTCTGTCTGTCTGTCTGTCTCTCTGTCTGTCCTCCTGCCTGTCTGTCCTCCTGTCTGTCTCTCTGTCTGTCTGTGACGTCAGTCTTGTTGTTGTCTGTCTCTCTGCCTGTCTGTCTTCCTGTCTGTCCTCCTGTCTTTCTGTCTGTCTGTGACGTCAGTCTTGTTGTTGTCTGTCTCTGTGACTGCTGTCTTTCTTCTCTGTGGTCGGTGGTGATGTGAACCGGCAGCTCTCTCCTCAGAGGACAATAGACGTCTGTCTCTTGTTTCTTCTTCTTTGTCTCTGTGTCTCTGAGCACATTGCTGCCACCTGGAGGTTGGAGGAGTGACGCCTGTCCACCTGTCCTCTGTCCTCCAGTGTCCGTCCAGCACAGACTGTGTCTTCAGTGTCTGGACAGAGGACAGATGGACGGTCATAGTTTAATAATCCGTGTGTTTGTCCTGATAGTCTGACACACCTCCTCATTAAATATTAGCTCAGCTGAGTCAGCAGGTGTGTTTGTCCTCGATACATTACAGGTCACATGATGCACAGACCAATCAGCAGCAAGCTGATCACCTGAAGGATCGCAGGGTGCGGGCCAATAGTCAAAAAAACCCTCCTAAGTCCTTTCCTAACCACTTTTCCTTGACCTCGATGGACAACATCACAGGGTCATAAGGACAGACGTGAAGGAGAGGAGATGAGGACAGATGTGAAGGAGAGGCGATGAGGACAGATGTGAAGGAGAGGAGATGAGGACAGATGTGAAGGAGAGGCGATGAGGACAGAGCGTCACCAAGCTAATGGTTAGGCATCTACGCAGAGTTAAATGTTAGGCGTCTACAGAGCTAATGTTAGCAATCTACGCAGAGTAAATGTGTCGCGTGCTAACCAAAGCTAATGTTACATCTACCAAAGCTAATGTTGAGGCATTTTACAAAACTAATGTAGCGTAAAACAGCTGCTAATGTAAGCATGAGCCTGGTATCCTGGGGGATGGGCTGCAACATGGACAGTCCGTTGGGTTTGTGAAGAGAAGGTGTCTTTAACTCTGTGATGACAATCGGACACGGCTGTGGTGTGATCCATGTGACCTATTTGAGCACCAGGGGATCCTGGTATCAGCTGAGAGGCAGAGCCGGTCAGTTCCGTTCTTGTGTTTGTTTTTGCTCATCGGTGGTCGGTCAGCCAGTGCAGCATGATCAGGTGTCCACCTGTGTTGTACGTTCAAGAGAATGCTCGCCGACCATTTAGTCCTCCAACAAAAAAAGTCACGTTGTCACTTGAGACGACATCGTGGATTGTTACCTCAGTTAAAACCTGCTGGAGACGGTCTGAGACGTTTACATGACTGCAGCTTAAATCGTAACACTTTGACATTCACAAGTTCCACGCACCAACACATACAATACACCACTGTACAGATGTTCATCAGACTTGCCGCTCAATGTTTTTTTTTAGGCTGACTGAGCCGCTCCGTGGTCCCTGCCGCCTCAGGGTGGTGACCTCCAGTTTTACAACCCTTTAAGGACCACGCAACATTTGTGACAGTCTGCGGGACGCCACAGAGACTACGTCCCGTTTTAGACCGTCTGCGGGGACTCAGGGAACTTAACGTGCCCCGGTTTTTAGACAGTCTGCGGGGACGTCCACGGAGACGACGTCTAGGTGGTAGACAGGCTGCGGGGACTCACCAGAGGACAACGTCTAGATTTTTAGACATCTGTGGGGACGTCACGAACCACGTCCAGGTTTAGACGTCGGCTGGGACGGTGCCACGGATACTACGCCATTTTAGACAGTCTGCGGCGTTACAGAGATTACGTTCCAGGTGTTAGACAGTCTCGCGGGTCGCTCTCCCGGAGACTACCCTTACCGTCTGTTAGACAGTCTCGGGCGAGACCACGGAGACTACGTCACAGGTTTTAGACAGTCCTGGGAGGAGTCACGGAGCTACGTCCCAGTGTTTAGACAGTCCTGCGAGACTCTAGAGACTACGTCCGGAGTTTAGACAGTGCTGCGGGAGACGGTCTCAGAGACACGTCGCAGGTTTTAAACAGTCTGTCGGGGACGTTACGGAACTACGTGCCAGGTTTTAGACATAGCGGGGGGACGTCACGGAGACTACGTCCCAGGTTTTAGAACAGTCTGCGGACGCACGGAGACTACGTCCAGGTTTGAACAGTCGGCGGGGACGTCACGGGACGATCCAGGTTTAGACATTGCTGCCGGGTACGTCACAGGAGACGACGTCCAGGTTTTAGACAGTCTGCGGGACGTCAACGGAACTACGTCCAGGTTTTAGACATTCTGCGGGGACGTCACGGATGACTACGCCAGTTTAGACATCCTGCTGGGGAGCGTCACGGAGACCACGTCAGTTTAGACAGTCTGCGGGGACGTCACGGAGACATACGTCAGGTTTTAACAGTTCGGGGACTCACGGAGACTAGCGTCCAGGTTTTAACAGTTCGCGGGGACGTCACGAGACTACGTCCAGGTTTGGACAGTCGGTGGGGACGTCACTGAGACACGTCCAGTTTGAGACAGTCTGACGGAGACGTCAGGAGACTATACGTCCAGGTTTTTAGACAGTCTGCGTGGACGATACAAGGGATTACGTCCAGGTTTAGAACAGTCTGCGGGACTCACGGACTACCCAGGTTGTTAACAAGTCTGCTGGGACGTCACGGAGACTACGTCCAGCGTTGTAGTCATGTCTCGGGAACGTCAGGAGACTATCGTCCCAGTTTTTAGACAGTCTGCCGGGGACGTCACAGAGACTAGAGTCCAGGTTGTTATGACTAATTCTTGCGGGGACGTCACAAGACTACGTCCAGTGGTTAGACAGTCTGGCGGGAACGTCCAGAGCTACAGTCCAGGTTTAGACAGTCTGCGGGGACGGCACGAGACACGTCCAGTTTGGTTTAACAGTCTGCGGGGACGTCACAGAGACTCGTCCAGGTTTTAGACAGTCTGGCGGGGACGTCTCACAGAGACTACGTCCAGTTAGCAGTCTGCGGGACGTCACAGAGACTACGTCAGGTTTAGACAGTCTGCGGGGACGTATCGACGACTGGTATAGCTGTTTGTTTCTCAGGTCCTCATATGACCCTGTGGTGTTTTTTGTTTTTACGAGGTGCAGTGGGGATGCCTGAAGGATCTCGCAGCTCCTGCCACTGACGTCCCAAGGATGAAGTAGCTTGGTCTGTCTCCGTCTCTTCCTGTCTGTCTGTCCTTCCTCGTCTGTCCTGTCTGGTTCTTTGTCTGTCTCCTGTGTCCCCTTCCTGCTTCCGCCGTGTCTGTCTCGTCCTGCTGTCTTGCTGTCCTCCCCTGTCTGTCTTCTGTCTGCTCTGGCTTACTCCGTGCTGACTGTCTGTCTGGTCGTCTCCTGCCTGCCTCCGCTGTCTCCGTCCTGTCTGTCTCTCTGTCCTGTCTGTGACGTCAGTCCTTGTTTTTGTCTGTCCCCTCTGCCTGTCTGCTTCCGTCTGTCCCTCTGGCCTCCTGTCTTTGTCTGTCTGTTGACGTCAGCTGTTTGTTGTCGTCTCTGTGACGCTGTCTTTTCTTATCTGTGTCGTGGTTATGGTAAACCGGCACTTCTCTCCTCGCAGGACAATAGACGTCTGTCTCTGTGTTTTTCGTTTCTTTGTCTCTGGTGTCTCTGACATTGTCTGCCACCTGGAGTTGGAGGGAGTGAACCTGTCCACCTGCCTCTGTCCCCAGTGTCCGTCCAGCACAGACTGTGTCTCAGTGCTGGAGGAGGACAGATGGACGGTCATAGTTTTAATCCGTGGTTTTTTGTCCTGAAGTCTGACACACCGCCCATTAAATAATTAGCTCAGGCTGGAGTGCAGCATAGTGTGTTTTCCTCAATACATACAGGGTCACATGATCCACGACAATCAGCAGCAAGCTGATGCACCTGAAGGATCGCAGGTGGCGCCATAGTCAAAAACCCTCCAAGTCTTTCCTAAACATTTTCCTTGACCATCGAGTGTACAGACTCCGCAGGTCATAAGGACAACGGTGAAGGAGATATGAGGAGATGAAGGAAGGAATGCAACAATGTGAGAGAAGGGAGAACAGGACATGATGTGAAGAGGCAATAGGAAGATGTGAGTGCAGTGTGAGGGCGGTCAGAGTGGACTTTCTGTCACCCCTTACATTTGCTTCTCGGTATGGGACATGACTGTTCCGAGGAGAATAATGAGGAAGTGTGAAGAGAGAGGCGATGAGGAACCAGAGTTTGAAAGGAGATGCGATAGCAAATGTGGAGAGGAGTGCGTGAGGGACAGATGTGAGGAGAGGCGATGAGAGGACAGCATGTGAAGGAGAAGGAGAGGAGGACAGATTGTCCGGAGAGGCGATGCAGGAACCCCTAGATGTGAGGCGGGTAGAGGCCGATGTGTGAAGGGAGGCGTGGACAGACAGAGTGAAGGGAGGAGAGAGAACCCGTCATGTTGAAGGGCAGGCGATGAAGGACCGCTGTGCCGGAGCCCTGCGCTGCGGCCCGCTTGCCCGGCTCGGAGCTGCGGACAGATGTGGAAGGAGCGTGATGCGGCCCCTTTGGATGGCCGGCGCGCGCATTCCGGCCCGCTGCACGGCCGGCGCTGCGGACCCGCTGTCAGCGCCGGCCGCTGCGGCCCCTCGACCGGCGCGTCTGCGGCCACCTGTGCCGGCGCGGGACTCGGCCCTCTGTGCTGCCGCGTGAGCTGCGGCCGACTGTGAAGGCGGAGGCGATGCTGCCCATTGCCGGCGACGCGCATGCCGGCCCAGCCTGTGCCGGAAGAGGAGATGAAGGCCAGCTGTGAAGGGAGAGGATGGATGAAGACAGATGGTGAGTAGCGGCCGATAGAACAGATTTTGACATGCGCGGCGATGCGGCCACGCTGTCAGCGCGGCACTGCGGCCGCTGATGCCCGCGCGGCTCTGCGACCGCTGGTGCAGGAAGGTGCTGAGCCAACTGTGAAGCGCGGGCCGCCATGAGGCCAGCTGTGCAGGCGACAGGCAGCTGCCGTCCCCCCTTTGCCGGCGCGGGCGACTTGGCCAGCTGTGCCAGAGCGCGGCGCGCTGCGGACCCGCTTGTGCAGGGCGCGGCGCTGCGGCCAGCTGTGCCGAGCGCGCGCGCTGCCGCCCCCTAGTGCGTGTCGCGGACGTCTGCGGACCTCTTTGCAGGAGCGGCGCTGCGGCCCCGCTGTGCGGAGGAGGCGATCGACAGATGTGAAGGCGAGGCAAGCTGAGGACCAGCTGTGCCAGGAGAGGAGTGAAGACAGAATGTGAAGGAGAGGAGAGGAGGACAGATGGGAAGGGAGGCGATGAGGACAGATGTGAAGTGAGAGGAGATGAGGACAGATGAGAAGGACTGTTTGAATTGAGTGAAGCAGATTTGAGGAAAGAGGAGGCATGAAGACAGATGTGAAAGGAGAGGCGATGAGGACAGATGTAAGGGAGAATAGAGGACCGAGATAGTCAGGCGAGGCGCTGGAGACAGAAAATGTGGCAGGAGAGGAGTTGCGGACTATGTGAAGGATAGAGATGAAGAACGGATGTGAAGGAAGAGGAGATGAGAAACAGATGTGAAGGAGAGGAGATGAGGACGATGGTGAAAGGAGAGTGATTAGGACGATTTGACGGAGAGTGAATAGAGGACAATTGAGCGGGATGCTGAGGACAGATGTGGAAGGACAGGGGCTTAGGACAGATGTGACGGAGCAGAGATGGGTCCAGATTTGAAGGAGAAGGAGAGAGGACAGAGGTGGACGGAGGGAGATGGAAGACAATGTGAAAGGAGAGAGATGAGGCACAATGTGGAGAGGTGATTGAGACAAGCAGGTGCAAGGCGAAGTGCTGAAGTACAATGTGAAAGGAGGAAGAGATGAGACAGATGTTACGAAGAAGGTGATGAGGACAGATGTGAAGGAGAGGAGATGCGGGACAGAAGTGAAGGTAGGTTGCTGAAGGACAGAATTGTGAAGGAGAGAGAATGAGGACAGATGGGAAGGAAGGTGATGAGGAAAGATTGAAGGAGAGGTTGTGAGGAACAGATGTGAAGGAGAGGAGAATGAAGGACAGATGTGAAGGAGAGGAGAGAGGACAGATGGAAGGAGAGGAGATAGGACAGATGTGAAGGAGAGTTGATGAGGAAAGATGTGAAGAGAGGAGATGAGGAGTTGGAGCGACTGCTGCTCCACGCTACGTCATGAAGCACTGGTGAATGTTGTTGCGTGATCTTGGTAAAACTATACAAAGTCCAGAAGAATGGACTACACAACGCTCCTCTAGAGATCGTCCTGGATCGCTCCCCGAGCTACTGACCAGTGTTTTTTTGCTGCAGGAAAATGTCAAACTGTGACGTCAATCATCAGTCAAGTGTCAGTAATAAGGAATATTGCCAGCTGTCACAAGAAGCAGAAAGTGTTTGTTCGCTTCTATGCTCGTTCACCCGCCTGTCCCCCTCCCAACAAACTATTAGCAAGTTATGGCAAGATACTCTGAGGAACCAGCAACGGGAAACTTCATGAGGTCTGCAGGAAGCGGGATGGCACATTCCAAACAGTTTGGCCTTCCTTATCCTAAAGGGCTCGTGTGTCATCCTCTGAGCTGCAGAGGTGATAGAACACTGAGCGCTGCCTTCACAGTCCAGATTCAAACAGCCCATCATACGGACACCGTGAACACTCAGTGAGAAGCTCAATGACACAAAACTGAGTTGTTCCACAGCCTGATCTCTCTGAGGACAGAGAAGCAGGCGGCAGTGGAACCCCCCCCCGCCTGCTACCTCTGCTCCTCACTCACAGGATAATTTGGATAGTTGCCACACCCCCCTCCGCGACAGAGCTGCAGGAAACCAACACTGAACTCAAACACTGAGCCAGGACCACTCAGACCAGACCGACCGGTTTATTCCTTTGTGGCGCTCTGTTTTAAGGTAAAGCTGTATTTTACAAGCCGTCGCTTTACAAACAAACTGGTGACTCATCAGACCAAGATTTCTTTTTGACGTCGTTGCTGGAGAGACTCGTTAGAAACACGGTGTATCTGTCTAAGATTCAGAAACTAGTTAGACCTGTGTCCAGACCACCAATCACAGCCCTCTTGTTAGTAGTGAGACAGTCCCTGGGTGACTCACTGAGACCACGTCCAGGTTTTTAGACAGTCTGCGGGACTTCACGGGACTACGTCCAGGTGTTTAAGACAGTCTGGGGGGACGTCCCAGGAACGACGCAGGTTTTAAGCTGGAGGACGTCCAAACTACGTCATTTTAGACACTGGCGAGGCGTGCGTCACGAGACGTACGTCCAGTTTTAACAGTCCTCTGGGCGTCGGGACCTACCGTTTTGCATCGGGGGACGGGTTCACGGAGACAACGTCCAGGTTTTATGACAGCCTCTGGCGGGGCGGTCACGGAGACTACGTCCAGTTTTACTATTCGGACGAGGTCTGGGTTTAGGAGACGTCTGCAGGACGTACGTCTGGTTTTAGTAACGTTGCGGGACTCCAAGGCTTTTCGCAGGTATAACAGTCTGCGGGGACGGCAAGGAGACTTCTGTCCAGGTTTTGAGACAGTCGTCGGGTGAAGTCACGGAGCTTCGTCCAGGTTTTAGATCAGCGTGCGGGGACCACAAGAGACTACGTCCAGGTTTATACATCCTGCGGGGACGTCACGGAGACTATACGTCAAGTTGTTGACAGTGTCGGGGAACGGCCGCAGGGACTAGACGCAAGGTTTAGAGACAGTCTGCAAGGACGTCACGAGACTACGTCCGGTTTTTAGACAGTCTGGCGGGGACGTCGCTGGAGACTGACGTCCAGGTTTTTAGAAAGTCCTGGCGGGACGTCACGGAGACTACGTCCATATTTTAGACAAGCCCTGGCGGGGACGGACGGAGACGACGTCCGAGGTTTTTAGACGGAATCTGCGGGGCGTAACAGAGACTTTCGTCCAGGTTTAAGACAGATCTTGCGGGGGACGTCACAGAGACTGTCGTCCAGGTTGTTAGAAAGTCTGCTGGGGACGTCACAGAGACTACGGCCGGTGTTTAGACAGTCTGCGGGGACGTCACAGAGGACTTCGTCAGGTTTGTAGACCAGTCTGCGGGACGGTCACAGAAGACTTCGTCCAGGTTTAGACAGTCTGCCGGGACCGTCACGGAGGACCTACTGGACAGGTTTTTAGACAGTCTGCGGGGACGATCACTTCTCATAATGAATGAAGGATCAGATGTTTTTGGGTCAGGGTGGGGTGTGGCTGGTGAACTTAATCCTCATTATACAGATTAACACACACACACTTCACCGTGATGAGTGTCCTGGTGTCAGTCCTGTCCTCAGACTGCATGAAGAACAACAGGTGTGTCAACATGTTGTGTCTTCAGCGGTGGGCTTGGGCAGTCAAGGGGTTAATCCTCCCACAGCGAGGCGTTCGAGGCCGCAGGAACTCTGACGCTTCTTCCTCGATGCCCCGCCCACCGCAGTGACTCCCAGCTGATTACGATGCATGTCACTCTGACAGGAAGTGATGCACGTTCTTCTTCCTCGTCCTGTACCGGCCAATCTGAGTCAGTACAGAGTACTGTATATGTCACCACGTTCTGCTATGGAGCTTGGGTCGCATGCGTCCCGTCACGTTTCAACGTCAAACCCTCCGTGAAACAACTCCGCGGTGTCTCCTGAACAGGCGTGGCCATTGGCCTCCTCGTTAAACCCCGTCCCGTCCAAGACGCTCTGTGAGAAAAACAAACAAACAAACCCACAATCAGCCTGATCACTTAAAAGCTGCGTCACACCAAGATGGACTGAAGTGTCTACTGATGGACGTGAGGCGAGGTGGTTTCAGTCACACCAACATCTTAACACTGGCACACAGAACCCAAACAACTTCTCAGGAAACCGATATTTTACAGGGTTTTAGAATGTTACAGTGTTTTAGAATATGTTACAGGTTTTAAGAATAGGTTACAGTGTTTTAGAATATTTTACATGTACAATACAGAAGATTTTTGTGTTTTAGAATATTTAGTGTTTTAGGATATTTTACAGTGTACAAGAGGACAGTTGATTTGAGATCTGAGTTAGTTTTTGATCTCCAACCGTCTGTTGAGTGTTTTAGCATTGTAAGTTTGTGGTGTGTTTTTTACAGTGTAGTTGTGGTGTGTGGTTTTTAACAGTGTAGTTTGTGTATGTGTGTTTATTACAGTGTGTTTTAATGTCAGTGTAGTTGTGGTGTGTGTTTTACACGTGTGGTTTTAACATTAGTGTGTGTTGTGTGTAGTTTGACAGTGTAGTTGTGTGTGGTGTGTTTTACAGTGTGTTTACAGTGTGTTTTTACAGTGTAGATTGTGGTGTGGTGGTTTTAACAGTGTGTTTTACAGTGTGTTTTACAGTTCGTTGTGGTGTTGTGTTTGAAGTGTAGTTGTGGTAATGTTGACTGTGTTTTTACAGTGTGTGTTTACAGTGGTATTGTTGGTGTGGTGTTTTCAAACAGTGTGTGTTTACAGTGTAGTGTGGTGTGGTTTTACAGTGTGTTTTTACTGTGTTTTACATTGGTAGTGTGGTGGTGTGTTTTAACAGTGTGGGTTACAGTGTAAGTTTTTACACTGTAAAGATCTTGGAGTTCTTTGATCAGATTTGTCTCTTTAACGTCAAAAGTAAAACAAAATTTTCGAGGGACTGCAGTCTTCCACCTTACGTAACATCGGCTAAAATCAGACGCAGGTCGTGGTCTCAGAGCGATGCAGAAAACTAGTTCCACACATTTTGTTACTCTCAGGCTGGAACTATTTGTAAAACTCTTTGTTTATCAAGCTGCTCCAATAAGTCGCTGAGGGACTTTGCAGTTAATTCAGAATGCCTGCTGCACGTGTTTCTGACAGGAACCAAATCAGAGATCACAATACATCGCTCCCAATTTTGGCTTCCTTGCATTGATCCTTTAATCTAGAATAGAATTTAAATTCGTATCCTGCGCCTGACTTACAAGCTCTTTCAGGGTCAAGGCACAAGCATATCCTAAAAGAGCTCATAGTACCATTACGATACACCCTTCTAGAACACTGCCTTCCGGCTGCGGGTTGCCTTGTGGTTTCTTCAGGGTTTCCTTGTGGTTCTTCAGGGTTCCTTGTGGTCTAGGTTCCTGGTGGTTCCTCCAGGTCCTTGTAGGATTCTGGTTCAGACCCGGGCCATCACCTGTAAGACTAACAATGAGCAATAATCTAGGAATTGTTTGGGGATCCTCTCTTCTTCCTCTCTGATATTTTCCTGCTCCCTCCCTTCGTTCCCTCCTCTTTGCTTTCTATTCCGCTCTTCTTTTCCTTCCTTTATGATGTGACTCCTCTCTGTCTGGAGTCCCTCTTCCTCCTCCTCCTCTCAGGAGTGTTAACTGTGTGCAGACACTTTGGAGTGGTTCAGGCGTCTGGCAGCTGTGGTGGTGAGATCAGTGTTTTGAGTGAGCGACGAGTGGTTGAGCGGAATGGGGTAATGCAATAGGCATGTGGGTATTCCTGGCGGAGGAGGAGCAAGGAGGAGCAGGAGAGCAGGTCCATGCGTGTGGTGAATGTGGTTTTCATGTTTCACAGGAGGAGGTGCAAATCGACACTTCAGGAGCACTGCGGAGAGCGGCCGGCTCGGCGATCTTTTATCGTCCGCCGCTGGTTCGTGGTGGGCCGTGTGACTTTTTGTTGTGTGTTAAACGGGGCTGCAGAAGGTCAAAGTTCACTGTTTGAGAGTAAAACACTGCGCTGTGATTGGTCCGGCTTATCACTGGCAGTCCATAAAGGCCTCTTCCTGCTGGGGTCAGTGAACGCCGCCGGGCAGGAACCACAGCTAATGGAACGCTGTGTGTTGTGTGTGTGTGTTGTGTGTGTGTTTGTTGGAGTGTGTGTGTGTGTGTGTGGTGGGCGCGCGCGCGCGTGCATGCGTGTGCAGTTTTGAATGAAACAGTTTCATCAGCTGACACACCACTGGCTGTTATCACCTTCACAGATTTGAAATAGCTACATTTAGCTGCGTTAGCATTGATACTGACATAGCTTGCAGTTTAGCATGATAGTTGCCATTAGCTCAGTTAGCTTGATACTGACAGTAGCTGCAGTTAGCTTTGATAGCTGACATAAGCTGCTTTAGCTTTGATAAGAGCTAGACATTAGCTGCTTTTAGCATGTTATAGATGACATTAGCTGCAGTTAGCTATTGAATAGCGGACATAGCTGTCAGGTTAGCTTTGATAGCTGAACATTAGCTGCGGTTAGCTTTGATAGCCGACTTTAGCTGCTGTAGGTAGCATTTGAATAGCCGACATTAGCTGCAGGTGAGCTTTGATAGCTGACATTAAGCTGCAGTGATAGCTTTGATAGCTTGACATTAGCTTGGCAGTTAGCTG
>NW_020854246.1:139838-225618 GCF_000972845.2 Larimichthys crocea | reverse complement strand
TGTGAAGTGGGTAGGGCGGTCAGAGTGGACTTGATCTGTCCCCCCTTACCGAATTTCTCTCTCTGGTATCCGCTCTGTCTCCGGGGAAAGATGTGAAGAGAGAGGCGATGAGGAACCAGATTTGAAGGGAGAGGCGATAGGCAGAATGTGAGGAGGAGGCTGAGGGACAGATTGGGAGAGGCGATAGAGGACAGATGTGAAGAAAAAGGAGAGGAGGACAATCTGTGGCCGGAGAGGAGATTAGGAACAGATGTGAGGAGAGTAGATAGGAAACCGGCTGTGAAGGAGGCGATGAGGAAGAGTGAAGGAAGGAAATGCCCGTCACAGGGATGTTGAAGGAGAGGCGATGAAGGACAGATGTAAGGAGAGGAGTGAAGACATGAATGTGAAGGAGAGGAGAGGAGGACAGATGGAAGGAGATGGGAATGATGAGAGGAGTATGAGCAGTGAGAAGGACGTTATGCAGGAAGCAGATTGAGAAAGAGAGGCGAGAGACAGATGTGAAAGGAGAGGCGATAGGACAGATGAAGGAGAGAGGCGATGTCGGCAGCTGAGACAGAAAATGTGGAGGAGAGGAGTGACTATGGACAGATAGAGTAAACGGATGTGAAGGAAGAGGAGAGACGAGATGTGAAGGAGCTCGTCCAGGTTTTAGACAGTCTGCGGGGACGTCACAGAGACTTCGTCCAGGTTTTAGACAGTCTGCGGGGACGTCACAGAGACTTCGTCCAGGTTTTAGACAGTCTGCGGGGACGTCACGGAGACTACGTCCAGGTTTTAGACAGTCTGCGGGGACGTCACTTCTCATAATGAATGAAGGATCAGCTGTTTGGTCAGGTGGGGGTGTGCTGGATTAACTTAATCCTCATTATTACAGATTACACACACACACTTCATCCTGATGAGTGTCCTGGTGTCAGTCTGTCCTCAGACTGCATGAAGACAACATGTGTGTCAACATGTTGTCTTCAGCGTGCTGCTGGCAGTCAAGGGGTTAATCCTCCCACAGCGAGGCGTTCGAGGCACGCAGGAACTCTGACGCTTCTCCCTGATGCCCCGCCCCCGCAGTGACTCACCAGCTGATTACAGATCAGTCACTCTGACAGGAAGTGATGCACGTTCCTTCTTCCTGTCTGTAACCGGCCAATCATGAGTCAGTACAGAGTACTGTATGATGTCACCGTTCTGCTGTGGCGGGTCGCAGCGTCCCGTTCACGTTTCACCTCCGTGAAACAACTCCGCTGTGTCTCCTGAACAGTCGGCCATTGTCCTGCCTCTTAACCCCGTCCGTCCAAGACGCTCTGTGAGACAAACAAACAAACAAACCCACAATCAGCCTGATCACTGTAAAAACAGCTGCGTCACACCAGAGATGGACTGAAGTTCATACTGATGACGTGAGGCGAGGTGGTTTCAGTCAGCACCAACATCTACACTGGCACACAGAACCCAAACACTTCTCAGGAACCATATTTTACAGTGTTTTAGAATATGTTACAGTGTTTTAGAATATGTTACAGTGTTTTAGAATATGTTACAGTGTTTTAGAATATTTTACAGTGTACAATACAGAATATTTTAGTGTTTTAGAATATTTAGTGTTTTAGAATATTTTACAGTGTACAGAAGGACATGATTTGAGATCTGATAGTTTTTTGATCTCCAACCCTCTGTTGAGTGTTTTACAGTGTAGTTGTGGTGTGTGTTTTACAGTGTAGTTGTGGTGTGTGTTTTACAGTGTAGTTGTGGTATGTGTTTTACAGTGTGTTTTACAGTGTAGTTGTGGTGTGTGTTTTACAGTGTGTTTTACAGTGTAGTTGTGGTGTGTGTTTTACAGTGTAGTTGTGGTGTGTGTTTTACAGTGTGTTTTACAGTGTGTTTTACAGTGTAGTTGTGGTGTGTGTTTTACAGTGTGTTTTACAGTGTGTTTTACAGTGTAGTTGTGGTGTGTGTTTTACAGTGTAGTTGTGGTATGTGTTTTACAGTGTGTTTTACAGTGTGTTTTACAGTGTAGTTGTGGTGTGTGTTTTACAGTGTGTTTTACAGTGTAGTTGTGGTGTGTGTTTTACAGTGTGTTTTACAGTGTGTTTTACAGTGTAGTTGTGGTGTGTGTTTTACAGTGTGTTTTACAGTGTGTTTTACAGTGTAGTTGTGGTGTGTGTTTTACAGTGTGTTTTACAGTGTAGTTGTGGTGTGTGTTTTACAGTGTGTTTTACAGTGTGTTTTACAGTGTAGTTGTGGTGTGTGTTTTACAGTGTAGTTGTGGTATGTGTTTTACAGTGTGTTTTACAGTGTGTTTTACAGTGTAGTTGTGGTGTGTGTTTTACAGTGTGTTTTACAGTGTAGTTGTGGTGTGTGTTTTACAGTGTGTTTTACAGTGTGTTTTACAGTGTAGTTGTGGTGTGTGTTTTACAGTGTGTTTTACAGTGTAGTTTTACACTGTAAAGAATCTTGGAGTTGTCTTTGATCAGGATTTGTCCTTTAACGTCACATAAAACAAATTTCGAGGACTGCATTCTTCCACTTACGTAACATCGCTAAAATCAGACGCATCGTGTCTCAGGCGGATGCAGAAAAACTAGTCCACACATTTGTTACTTCAAGGCTGGACTATTGTAACTCTTTGTTATCAGGCTGCTCCAATAAGTCTCTGAGGACTTTGCAGTTAATTCAGAATGCTGCTGCACGTGTTCTGACAGGAACCAAGATCAGAGATCACATCTCTCCCATTTTGGCTTCCTTGCATTGGCTCCCTGTTAAATCTAGAATAGAATTTAAATTCTTCTCCTTACTTACAAAGCTCTTCATGGTCAGGCACCATCATATCTAAAAGAGCTCATAGTACCTTACTACCCCTCTAGAACACTGCGCTCTCAGGCTGCTGGGTTCCTTGTGGTTCTTCAGGGTTCCTTGTGGTTCTTCAGGGTTCCTTGTGGTTCCTCAGGGTTCCTTGTGGTTCCTCAGGGTTCCTTGTGGTTCTGGGTTCAGACCCGGTCATCACCTTTAAGACTAACATTAGCATAAATCTAATTGAAGTGTGTGAGGGATCCTCTCTTCTTCCTCTCTGATATTTCCTGCTCCCTCCCTCTTTCCCTCCTCTTTTCTTTCTCCTCCTCTTCTTTTCCTTCCTTTATGATGTGACTCCTCCTCTGTCTGGAGTCCCTCTTCCTCCTCCTCCTCTTCAGGAGGTGTAACATGTGTGCAGACCTGTGGAGTGTTCAGGCGTCTGCAGCTGTGGTGGTGAGAGTCATTGTTGAGTGAGCAGACAGTGTTTGAGCTGATGGGGTATCAGAGGAGCATGTGGCGTAGTCTGGCTGGAGGAGGAGCAGGAGGAGCAGGAGGAGCAGGTCATGCTGTGGTGAGGTGTTCATGTTCACAGGAGGAGGTGAAGATCTCCTTCAGGAGCACTGCGGAGGAGCGGCGGCTCAGGCGAGTCTTCGTCCGCCGCTGGTTCGGTGAGTGGCCGTGTGACGTTTGTTTGTGTGTTAACGGCTGCAGAGGTCAAAGGTCACTGTTTGAATGTAACACTGCGCTGTGATTGGTCCGTCTTATCACTGCAGTCCATAAAGTCTCTTCCTGCTGGGTCAGTGAACGCCTCACTGGCAGGAAGCCAGGCAGCTAATGGACGCTGTGTGTGTGTGTGTGTGTGTGTGTGTGTGTGTGTGTGTGTGTGTGTGTGTGTGTGTGTGCGCGCGCGCGCGTGCATGCGTGTGCAGTTTGAATGAAAACAGTTTCAGCTGACACACACTGTGCTGTATCACCTTCACAGCTTTGATAGCTGACATTAGCTGCAGTTAGCATTGATAGCTGACATTAGCTGCAGTTAGCATTGATAGTTGACATTAGCTGCAGTTAGCTTTGATAGCTGACATTAGCTGCAGTTAGCTTTGATAGCTGACATTAGCTGCTGTTAGCTTTGATAGCTGACATTAGCTGCTGTTAGCATTGATAGCTGACATTAGCTGCAGTTAGCTTTGATAGCTGACATTAGCTGCAGTTAGCTTTGATAGCCGACATTAGCTGCAGTTAACTTTGATAGCCGACATTAACTGCAGTTTGCATTGATAGCTGACATTAGCTGCAGTTTGCATTGATAGCTGACATTAGCTGCAGTTAGCTTTGATAGCTGACATTAGCTGCAGTTAGCTTTGATAGCTGACATTACCTGCAGTTAGCATTGATAGCCGACATTACCTGCAGTTAGCTTTGATAGCTGACATTAGCTGCAGTTAGCATTGTTTGCTCTGGCTCCATGCATCATGTTGTGTTGCTGTTCTCTCCGTCAGGTCGGCTGTCAGTGTCTCTGCTGGTCAGATTTTTAGCCCCGCCCTCTGACGCGCGGGTAGCCGGTATGTTTGCTAACGCCGACCGACATGAACGAGCTAATTTATTTAGCATGTACAGTTAGCGTGCTTCAACGAAACATGTTAGCATGCTATGTTAGCATGTGTTTCAAAATGGCCGCCATGTGAATCACAGCATGACCCTGAAATCTGTGAATGAATCTCAACCAATCACGAAGCAATCAGTTATGATGTCATCAGCTTGTGTGGGTGGAGGGAAGCTGCTGCTTGGATGTGATTGGCTGATCATTCCAACAGGTGAGATGAAAGTCAGTACTGTATGATTACATGTTACCATGGCAACATCACCTTCCCCAAAGCACTGTGAGAACTTAAGAGGTGTGGGGTCTGTATTTTGATTGGACGCCAGCTCCAGCTGGTGTTCTGAGTCTAATTCCTCTTCCTGTTGACAAACTGATGGATGAATTGATGCTGTGACATCACTTCCTGTCTTAGGAACAAAACATATTTTTATTTTTTTATTGATTATAAGTTATAATAGGACTCTTATTGTGAAGGTGTATGTAGTTATGATAGGACACTTATTGTGAAGGTCTCAGTAGTTTTAATAGAACTCTTATTGTGAAGGTCTCTGTAGTTATAATAGGACTCTTATTGTGAAGGTCTTAGTAGTTATAATAGGACTCTTATTGTGAAGGTCTCAGTAGTTATAATAGGACTCTTATTTTGAAGGTCTTAGTAGTTATAATAGGTCTTTTATTGTGAAGGTGTCTGTAGTTATGATAGGACTCTTATTGTGAAGGTCTATTGTTCCTTCAGTGATCAGCGAGCTGTGACATCATGATGACATCATCCTGACCTGTCCCCCCCCTCCTCCTCCTCAGACTCCCCCCGCCTGTCCAGCGCCTCCGTCAGCAGTACTGAGCGCGCTCCGTCAGCCACGCCCTCTGACAGCTCGGACCGCCGCCCGCTCAGCCTGATCTCCACACTGTCCTCGGGCTCCGGGTCGTCCAGAGACGACCTCGCCCCGCCACCACCCGCCCACAGTGACATCGACCTGAGCCCTGCTGGGGGCGCTGCCGAGAGCGAGGGGGGGTCGTGGCCACGCCCAGAGCCCGAGGGGAGTGGGCGGGGCCTCAACCTCACGCACACACCGAGCAGAGCCTTCAGTCGGCGCCAGCAGGTGTCGCCGTTTATCAGCGGGAGCATGGTGCCGAACCGTCAGCTGACCTACCTGGACCGGGTCGTCATGGAGATCATAGAGACGGAGAGGACGTACGTCAGAGACCTGCGCATGATTGTCGAGGTGACATCACAACACACACATTCACATGATGTCATCACAACCAATCGTGACATCAACAGACCTTCAAAATAAAAGCCTGTAAAACAGCTGCATGTCGTCACCCTCGCTTCACCTTTCTGTGCTACTACAAAATAAAAGTTCAAAAAGCCCCCAAAATATCTAATTGAATTGGTGATTTTATTTTGAAACGTTTCTTTTGTTTTTAGAGATGTTTTATTGTGAAAGAGCTCCCTTCCTTCCTGTTTGGTGGAGCTCAGTGATGTCAGTAGGACAGGATGTGATGTCGCTGCCTCACAGACTATAATTAACTCGTTAAGATGATTAAGTGTTTATGCAACAGGTGCAAGTCAACCTGAAGGCAGAGAGGAGATCTGGACCTGCAGGCTGCTGTACAGAACATGACAGAACATCACAGAACATGACAGAACAGAACAGAACATGACAGAACAGAACAGAACAGAACATGACAGAGCATGACAGAACAGAACAGAACATGACAGAACATGACAGAACAGAACATGGAAGAACATGACAGAACAGAACATGACAGAACAGAACAGAACATGACAGAACAGAACATGACAGAACATGACAGAACAGAACTTGACAGAACAGAACTTGACAGAACAGAACATGACAGAACAGAACTTGACAGAACAGAACAGAACTTGACAGAACAGGACATGACAGAACATGACAGAACAGAACATGACAGAACATGACAGAACAGAACATGACAGAACAGAACTTGACAGAACAGAACAGAACAGAACAGAACTTGACAGAACAAAACAGAACATGACAGAACAGAACTTGACAGAACATGACAGAACAGAACAGAACATGACAGAACAGAACATGACAGAACATGACAGAACAGAACATGACAGAACAGAACTTGACAGAACAGAACATGACAGAACAGAACTTGACAGAACAGAACAGAACATGACAGAACAGGACATGACAGAACATGACAGAACAGAACATGACAGAACATGACAGAACAGAACATGACAGAACAGAACTTGACAGAACAGAACAGAACAGAACAGAACTTGACAGAACAAAACAGAACATGACAGAACAGAACTTGACAGAACATGACAGAACAGAACAGAACATGACAGAACAGAACATGACAGAACATGACAGAACAGAACTTGACAGAACAGAACATGACAGAACAGAACTTGACAGAACAGAACAGAACTTGACAGAACAGGACATGACAGAACATGACAGAACATGACAGAACATGACAGAACAGAACATGACAGAACATGACAGAACAGAACATGACAGAACAGAACTTGACAGAACAGAACAGAACATGACAGAACATGACAGAACAGAACATGACAGAACATGACAGAACAGAACATGACAGAACAGAACTTGACAGAACAGAACAGAACATGACAGAACATGACAGAACAGAACATGACAGAACATGACAGAACAGAACATGACAGAACAGAACTTGACAGAACAGAACAGAACAGAACAGAACTCGACAGAACAGAACAGAACAGAACATGACAGAACAGAACTTGACAGAACAGAACTTGACAGAATAGAACATGACAGAACAGAACATTATATTTAATCCTCATTAATAATTAATTATCTTTAATCATGTTTAATTAATTTATGACTTGTAGTCGTCATTTTTTTTGTTTTATTCAAGTTAAGAGAAAATATTTTCCAATAATTAATCAGTTTAATTAAAATCACTTTAATAAGGATTGTTGTCATATTGAAATAAATCAAAATCATTTTTTAAATTCTAAATAATTTAAATAAGAATAATTAAAACATTTAAATGACTTAACCATCGACATGTGTGAATTTATATCCTGTTGACCCAATCCGAAAGTAATCAGATTACAGGGACAGTGTGCCCTCTGCAGGTCAACAGAGACATGACAGGTGTTTACCTTTAATGTATGACCTGTGCTCTGTGCTCCGCCCCCTGCAGGATTACCTGGCTCACATCATCGATCAGTGTGACCTGTCCATCCGTCCTGAACAGGTGTGCTCTCTGTTTGGAAACATCGAGGACATCTACGAGTTCAACAGGTGACACAACATTTACAGAGTCACCTGATCAACACATGAACGACACCTGATCAACACATGAACGACACATGATCAACACATGATCAACACATGAACGATACATGATCAACACATGAACGACACCTGATATACACATGAACGATACATGATCAACACATGACGTGTTCAACACTTAATGTGACAAAGTGATGTGACATCTCCACCCTGTGGACGAGCAGCATCATTACACCTCATGTCAGTGTGTCATATTATTTTAATAAACAACTCATCAATGAAATCATCAAAGTGTGGAACAGAGTCAGATCAACCCAGAGCTTCATCATGAGCTGTGTAGTTATCAGACCGGATCAGAACACACAGAACAGAACCCAAACAGACGGCCCGGTCCATCAAGGAGAATTTCAAAATAAGACTCACACTGACTGTTTATGTATGAAGTGTTTATATAATGTGTGATGACTCAGCACATTCATTAAACATGCGATGTGTTGGACCTGTAATGTTCTTTAACTTTCTTCATGGTGACAGCGAGCTGCTTCAGGCTCTCGACCTGTGTGACAACAACCCTGTCGCCATTGCCAGGTGTTTCGTCATGAAGGTGAGAAAAGAGAGTTTAATGATCTCGTTACATCAGAACATCAAATCAATAAATCAAATCTAAAAATGATTTTACAAAAGTTCTATTAATTATATAATAAAATTCACAACTCTTATTTCAGAGTGAATACTTTGATATCTACACACAATACTGCACCAACTACCCAAAGTAAGTACTGACACATGGTCTTACCTGTTCTTACCTCTTCACTCGTGTTCTCACCTCTTCACTCATGTTCTCACCTCTTCACTCCTGTTCTCACCTGTTTACACCTCTTCACTCCTGTTCTCACCTCTTCGCTCCTGTTCACACCAGTTAACACCCCTTCACTCCTGTTCCACCTCTTCACTCCTGTTCTCACCTCTTCACTCCTGTTCTCACCTCTTCACTCCTGTTCACACCTGTTCACTCCCGTTCTCACCTGTTAACACCTGTTCACTCCTGTTCTCACCTGTTCACACCTGTTCACTCCTGTTCTCACCTGTTCACTCCTGTTCTCACCTGTTCACCCCTCTTCACTCCTGTTCACACCTCTTCACTCCTGTTCTCACCTGTTCTTACCTGTTCACCCCTCTTCACTCCTGTTCACACCTCTTCACTCCTGTTCACACCTGTTCTCACCTGTTCACTCCTCTTCACTCCTGTTCTCACATGTTCACCCCTCTTCACTCCACACCAGTGAACAGGTGTGAACAACACCTGTTCACTGGTGTTCACTCCTGTTCACTCCTGGTTACAACCTCTTCACTCCTGTTCATACCTGTTCACTCCTCTTCACCCCTCTTCACTCCTGTTCACACCTCTTCACTCCTGTTCATTCCTGGTTACAACCTCTTCACTCCTGTTCACACCTCTTCACTCCTAGTCACACCTCTTTACTCTTGTTCACTCCTGTTCACACCTGTTCACTCTTGTTTACACCTGTTCACTCCTGTTCACACTTGTTCACTTCTGGTCACACCTCTTCACACCTGTTCACACCTGTTCACTGCTGTTCACACCTGTTCACTTCTGGTCACACCTCTTCACACCTGTTCTTACCTCTGTGCAACCTGATTGCAGTTCGGTTGCCGCGTTGACGGAGTGCATGAGGAATAAAACTCTGGCAAAGTTTTTTCGGGATCGTCAGGCGTTGTTGAAGCGTTCGCTGCCTCTCGGTTCATACCTGCTCAAACCTGTTCAGAGGATCCTCAAATACCACCTGCTGCTCCAGGTACAACCGACACCTGCCGACATTTACATTTCTGTTGAAGAAACCAATCTGATGGTGATGATGGTGATGGTGATGGTGATGATGGTGTTGATGGTGATGATGATGATGATGGTGATGATGATGATGATGATGGTGATGATGATGATGATGGTGTTGATGATGTGATGATGATGTGATGATGATGATGATGATGGTGATGGTGTTGATGATGATGATGATGGTGATGATGATGGTGATGATGATGATGATGGTGATGATGGTGATGATGTGATGATGATGATGATGATGGTGATGGTGATGATGGTGATGGTGTTGATGATGATGATGGTGATGATGTGATGATGGTGATGGTGTTGATGATGATGATGGTGATGATGTGATGATGATGATGATGATGGTGATGGTGATGATGGTGATGGTGTTGATGATGATGATGGTGATGATGTGATGATGATGATGATGATGGTGATGTCGTTCAGGAGATAGCGAAGCACTTTGACCCAGAGGAGGAGGGTTATGAGGTGGTGGAGGAGGCCATCTACACCATGACGGGAGTCGCCTGGTACATCAACGACATGAAGAGGAAACACGAGCACGCCGTCAGACTGCAGGTCAGTCACATGACTTCTTTAAGTACAGGATCTCCGTATCCTCAGGTATTTCTACTCGATTACATCTCAGTTTTATTTATGCACAGAGCAGATCGGACTTTATGAAATGATCTACAGAGACCAACAGTTCATACCAGGAGACTTCAGGATGGACCGCTGACCAGCTGCTTAGCTCACAGGATAACTGACCAGCAGTTCCTGCCAGACCAAACTGAGGGCATTAAAAACATTAAGATCCTGAATGCTCATTATGCTAACAGTGTTGGTCTTGTGCTTTCTTCAGGAGGTTCAGTCTCTGCTGCTGAACTGGAAGGGTCCGGACCTCACCACGTATGGAGAACTGGTTCTGGAGGGAACCTTCAAAGTTCATCGAGCTAAAAACGAAAGAACGCTCTTCCTGTTTGACCGCATGCTGCTCATCACCAAACGCCGCGGAGAACACTACGTCTACAAGACGCACATCTCAGTGAGAACAACACAACATTGTTTTCAATGAATGCTTCAATTTATCAGCAGAGAACTATTAAAGAACCATTAATGAATCAATAAAGAACCAATAATGGATCATCAAAGAACCATTGAAGAACCATTAAAGAATCAATAAATAATTAATACAGTCACAGTTGAACAAACTTTTTATTCACCATTGACGACTCAACAAAGAAGTTTCAAACTTTCTGATGATCGATTATCTGTGACTGATTATTGATTATTGATGACTGATTATTGACGACTGATTATTGATGACTGATTATTGATGACTGATTATTGATGACTGATTATTGATTATTGATGACTGATTATTGATGATTGATGACTGATGATTGACGACTGATTATTGACGACTGATTATTGATTATTTGTGTGTTTTCAGTGTTCCACTCTGATGCTGATTGAAAGTGCCAAAGACTCTCTGAGCTTCAGCGTTACTCATTACAAACACCCCAAACAGCCTCACACCGTCCAGGTGAGACCACCACCTGTCCTCCACCTGTCCTCCACCTTTCCTCTCCCTGTCCTCCACCTGTCCTCCACCTTTCCTCCCCCTGTCCTCCACCTGTCCTGAGGACTTTGGTTTGTTTCCAGGCGAAGACGGTGGAGGAGAAGAAGTTGTGGGCTCATCACATCAAACGCATCATTCTGGAGAACCACCACGCCATCATCCCACAGAAGGTCAGAACACCAGTGTGACTGTTACAACTTGCTGTAGAACCAGTAGTAGAACCAGTAGTAGAACCAGCGTATAACCTGCAGTAGAACCAGCAGAACAAGCAGTAGAACCAGCTGTAGAACCAGCAGAACATGCAGTAGAACCTGCAGTAGAACCAGCCCTAGAACCAGCAGAACATGCAGTAGAACCTGTAGAACCAGCTGTAGAACATGCAGTAGAACCAGCAGTAGAACATGCAGTAGAACCGGCAGGTAGAACCAGCAGTAGAACCAGCAAGTAGAACCAGCAGTAGAAACAGCTGTAGAACCAGCTGTAGAACATGCAGTAGAACCAGCAGAACATGCAGTAGAACCAGTAGAACCTGCAGATGTTTGAAGTTTGTTGTCTTGTGTTTCAGGCTAAAGACGCCATCTTGGAAATGAACCCTACATGTGAGTAAACGTTTGTTTGTTCTCCACCTCGACAAACAGGAAACAGGAAACAGTTTGTTTTGCTCCATCCTCTGTGTCACATGTTAATACTGCAGTTCCTCTAACCTCCACTTGAGGCTGGCTCCAGAAGTCTGTAATAGGACTTTTATAGAACTCACCTGTTCAGATTATATTAAGGCTTAAAGTTATTAAACTGTTCTAAGCCTTTTTGTCAGCAGCACACACTCAATGTCACACGTGACATCACATGACATCAGCAGATCTGTCAGGATCTGGAGATGCTGTACTGAGTGTGTGAGTCCACGGGAAATCCTCAAGACAAAAAGGACACTAAAGGGCTGTGCTGGTCCAGTCCGAGTCCAGAACATCACAGAGATGGATGCTACATCGTGTTGAACACGGCTTCCTCTGGAAGGTCATGGAGAGGTTTGGGTTCAGCGCTGGTCTCATAGCCAAGATCAGGGTGTTGTACAGGTGTTGCTGGAACCCCTCCTTCAGAAGATCAGGTCATCTGTTTTTTTCCTCACTGGAACCGAGGGTCTAAGGACAGAGGGTGTCACTCCCTGTACAGATTGTAAAGCCTCAGAGGAAAATGGACTTTGTGACTTTGGGGCTGTACAAATAAAATCTGATTTGATTTGATTTGTTCAAGGCCTGTTGTCAACAACCTGGGGCTGGATGCTGCTCTGATTTGAACTGATTTAAACTCTTTAGTTAGGTGGGTTGCCTCCTTTTAATTAGGCTGTTTTTAATGTAAAAGAAGTGACAGGTGTGACTCTCTGAAAGAGCCTGCAGCACCATGCCTGGCCTGATGGGGGCGCTGTGCAGCTCAAAGGTGGTCTGCCTGAAGCAGCTGCAGTGTGAATGAAGTAAATCTCTTTGTAGACCCTCACAGGTATCGCTACAGTCCTGAGCGGCTGAGGAAAGCTCTGTCCTGTCAGGCTGAAGAGATTCACCGTAACAGCCGCCAGGGACGACGACAGTCCGGTAAACACATGCTCACACACACACACACACACACACACACACACACACACACACACACGCACACACGCGCGCGCGCACACACGCACGCACACGCACACACACACTCAGCTGTCCTTCTTCTTCTTCTTCAGAACCGACCAAACAGACGTTGAAGAGCAGCGGAGATAAACACAGCTTCCTGTCTGATGGTGCGTTCACTGTCCTCTGATTCAGTCTGTGATGTGTTCAAGTGCCTCACTGTGTGTGCTGCCTTTAACCTTCATCATGTCTGCTCTTCTTCCTCTGCCGCCGCTCATCACTGCCCGTCAGCAGCCGACTCAAAGGTAAGAAACGTTCAGTGACATCACTTCCTGTACTTTGAGTCAGGATGACATGCTACCAGGAAGTGCTACCAGGAAGTGCTAACAGGAAGTGCTACCAGGAAGTGCTAACAGGAAGTGCTACCAGCTCAAGGAGACGACATGTAACATGTATGTTGGTGTTAGCATGTTAGCAGCTCGTGTGTCTAATGTGGAGGTGAGGGGATCAGGTCTGGGTCAGGTCTGGGTCAGGACCAGGTCAGGTCTGGATCAGGTCTGGGTCAGGACTGGGTCAGGTCTGGGTCAGGACTGGGTCAGGTCTGGATCAGGTCTGGATCAGGTCTGGATCAGGTCTGGGTCAGGACTGGGTCAGGTCTGGATCAGGACTGGGTCAGATCTGGGTCAGGTCTGGGTCAGGACTGGGTCAGGTCTGGATCAGGTCTGGGTCAGGTCTGGGTCAGGACTGGGTCAGGTCTGGGTCAGGACTGGGTCAGGTCTGGATCAGGACTGGGTCAGATCTGGGTCAGTTGGGTCAGGTGGGTCAGGACTGGAAAACACCTGGCAACACTGTGGAACATCAGGAACCATCTGGACTGTCTGGTGTCCTGCAGCACTCTGGCAGTGAGGTGGTGGCACCGGGTCAGCCCACCACCAGGTCTGAGGCTGACCGGACTGCCGAGGAGGAGGAGGATGAGGCGGGGGGGTTGTCTCATCAGACGGTGGCAGAGGACAGCGATCCGGATCAGAACCTGCTGGAGGACGAGCAGGTAGACGACTTCGCCAGCTCCCTGCTGGCTGCCATCTCGTGCTGGCATTACAGGGCCCAGGTTCTGCTTTCAGCCGGGGTTACCGTGGTGACGGTGAGGCTTTCTGCCGCCGGCCTGGTCTTCATCCTGCGTGTGGTCCATCTGCAGCATACTAAAGTCACAGATCTGACGGAGCTCAGTCATCTGCTGCATGAGCTTCACGTGTGGAACTAACAGCTAAAACCAGCTGACAGGGCGGCGCTCAGGTGGTGCTTCGTTGCTGCGTTGCTTCATTTATTTGCACATGTGGGTTCAGAGACGAGGGTCAGTTCACCAACCGAGGAACATGTTCTCATGTAGAACCCAAACATGAAGGTTCTCCTCCAGATTCAGTTTCTCACTCTTTGTAAAGAAGTCGTATTTTTCTTTCTTTTTTTCACATTTGGTTTGGTTTTGGTTCTCCTCTGATGTTCCTTGATCCAAACAGGATTTCTGGTTCTGTGGAACCATCATCATGTGTTCTTTAAGTTCTTTTCTTTCAGCTGTTTCCTCATGGAAATGTCCATGATGGTTCCACACAGTTCTGATAGAACCTTCCTCACATCAATCCACGGTCTGATTTACTTCCTGTTTGTTTTTAATGACGTCACTGGCTTCTGGTTCTCTGATTGGAGAGTTGCCTCCACCTGCTGCTGACGTCATGAATGTCACATTTTGAGATTTAAACTTCGGATCCGTCCAGATGAAACTCGCTGTCGGTTCTGTCAGAGGACCTGTTTTTTCTGGTTTGGTGAAGTGACCCTTTAAAGGTTTAAAACAACTAATAAGATCTGTCTGTCTGTCCACCTGTTTGTCTGTCCACCTGTTTGTCTGTCTGTCCACCTGTTTGTCTGTCCACCTGTCTGGCTGTCCACCTGTTTGTCTGGCTGTCTGTGTGTTGATCACATCACGTCATCTGATCTGTTTCATTGTATTTGTTGGATGTTTTGCTGCTGAAGGACGCTGATGTCGACAAAAATGGACGACTTCCTGAAGAAGACAAGCCAGCTGGAACTAAAGCGACCTGTGAGCAGGTAGAGTCATGAAATCACCATCGCTTAGACAGGTAGCACCAGGTAGCAAAGACCAGGTAACACAGACCAGGTAACAAAGACCAGGTAACACAGACCAGGTAACACAGACCAGGTAACACACACCAGGTAACAAAGACCAGGTAACACACACCAGGTAACACACCAGGTAACACAGACCAGGTAGCAAAGACCAGGTAACACAGACCAGGTAATACAGACCAGGTAGCAAAGACCAGGTAACAAAGATCAGGTAACACAGACCAGGTAACAAAGACCAGGTAACACACACCAGGTAACACAGACCAGGTAACACACACCAGGTAGCAAAGACCAGGTAACACAGTCCAGGTAACACAGACCAGGTAGCAAAGACCAGGTAACAAAGATCAGGTAACACAGACCAGGTAACAAAGACCAGGTAACAAAGACCAGGTAACACACACCAGGTAACACAGACCAGGTAGCAAAGACCAGGTAACATAGACCAGGTAACATAGACCAGGTAACAAAGACCAGGTAACAAAGTTTAGGTAGCACAGACCAGGTAACACAGAGCAAGTAACACACACCAGGTAACACAGACCAGGTAACAAAGAGCAAGTAACACACACCAGGTAACACAGACCAGGTAACAAAGAGCAAGTAACACACACCAGGTAACACAGACCAGGTAACAAAGAGCAAGTAACACACACCAGGTAACACAGACCAGGTAACAAAGAGCAAGTAACACACACCAGGTAACACAGACCAGGTAACAAAGAGCAAGTAACACACACCAGGTAACACAGACCAGGTAACAAAGAGCAAGTAACACACACCAGGTAACAAAGACCAGGTAACAAAGACCAGGTAACACAGACCAGGTAACAAAGACCAGGTAACAAAGACCAGGTAGCAAAGACCAGGTAGCAAAGACCAGGTAACAAAGACCAGGTAACACACACCAGGTAGCCAAGAACAGGTAACACAGTCCAGGTAACACAGACCAGGTAGCAAACACCAGGTAACAAAGATCAGGTAACACAGACCAGGTAACAAAGACCAGGTAACACACACCAGGTAACACAGACCAGGTAGCAAAGACCAGGTAGCAAAGACCAGGTAGCAAAGACCAGGTAACACAGACCAGGTAACACAGACCAGGTAGCAAAGACCAGGTAACACAGACCAGGTAGCAAAGACCAGGTAGCAAAGACCAGGTAACACACACCAGGTAACAAAGACCAGGTAACACACACCAGGTAACACAGACCAGGTAACAAAGACCAGGTAACACAGACCGGGTAGCAAAGACCAGGTAACACAGACCAGGTAACACAGACCAGGTAACACAGACCAGGTAGCAAAGACCAGGTAACACAGACCAGGTAGCAAAGACCAGGTAGCAAAGACCAGGTAACACACACCAGGTAACAAAGACCAGGTAACACACACCAGGTAACACAGACCAGGTAACAAAGACCAGGTAACACAGACCGGGTAGCAAAGACCAGGTAACACAGACCAGGTAACACAGACCAGGTAACACAGACCAGGTAGCAAAGACCAGGTAACAAAGACCAGGTAGCAAACACCAGGTAACACACCTCAGGTAACAAAGACCAGGTAACACAGACCAGGTAACACAGGCCAGGTAACACGGGCCAGGTAACAGTTCTAATATTCTGGTCCTGCTCTGGGTTTTCCTGTTCTCCAGGCCTCCACAGTACAGCTGCCACAGGAGAAGACGTCTGAACCTGCAGAACACCCTGGACCAGAACCGTCCTCTGATCTGGACAGGTTGGCCTCTACGCCTCCGAGGATCTCAGCGTCACCTCAAAGATCAAAAGAACTGAATCTAGAGCCGGCAGAGAATCTGTCCTCTGGCACGCCAGATTCAGACTCAAAGACTTTAAGCAGCGGGGAATCATCGTCGGAGGAGGAGGACGATGTAAAGGGGGCAGCGGAAGAAGAGGGTGAAGCTAGCAGCATCCTTCCTTCCTCTGTCCTGGACAAAGCCAGCGCCATCGCTCAGCACTTCACCAACAGCATCAAACGAGGCAGCCAGGACGACACCCGCTCCCTCGGCTGTGCTTCACCACGGCTGCCCAGCAGGACCGGCAGCAGCCTCAGCCTCAGTGCCGATACCACCGATCGACCTTTGCGGCTCAGCAGTGGCTGTTCTGATGCAACGGAGACCTTCGCCGTGGCAGACTTGACCCTGCTGTCTCCTCGGGATGACAGCCTCTTTGACACTGACCGAGGAATTCGGCGCAGGCGGGACTCGACACTGTCCAGGCAGGACCAGTTACTGATTGGCAAAATCAAGAGTTACTATGAGGACGCTGAGAACCAGGACGCGTCCTTCAGCCTCCAGCGTAGAGAGAGCCTGACGTACATCCCGTCTGGGCTGGTTAGGAGCTCCGTCAGCAGGTTCAACAACATCCCAAAGGATGCACCTGTTCAGACAACCCCATGCTCCTCCACCACATCCTCCACTCTGCAGACTTCTTCAGCGGAGTCAAACTCAGCTTTGCCCACAGATACCCGGGGTCACATGGTCTCCAGTGACTCTTGGGACTTTCTGAAGTCCGATCAGAGAAACACAGATCCAGAAGATTCAGAGGACAGCCACAGGTCCAGATCACAGAGCATGCGGGACAATCTATCTGAGGATGAAGAGTTCAGACCGTCGTCTGAGATGATCAAGATCTGGCAGACAATGGAGCGAGAGATCACCAGAAGTGAAGACAAGCGATGTCGAGAAGCTCAGAGAGACTCCAGAGCGGACGACGTCTGCCGCTCGGACACAGCGATGACGCCAAACAAGACCTGTGACGGAGAGAGCGGAGCATCAGACCTCAGCACCATCACAGAGGAATCCACAAGTCCATCGCCCATCAAGCATCGGACAGGAAGTCTGAAGGCGTTCAGGGAAGAGGCCTTCGTCCTCAGGGCACTAGTTCCTCGGGTCGCCCAGCTGAAGGCTGAGGCAGAGGTGGATCGACCTGGTGAGGATTCAAACCAGCTGGATGACGTAGACAAGACGAAGAGCAAAGTCCTCCATCTAGCTCGTCAGTACAGCCAGCGAATCAAAACGACCAAACCGGTGGTCCGACAGCGAAACCAGGGCATCCTGATCAGCAAGAAGAGCTTACCTTGTGTGTTGGAGGAGAAGGAGAGCACAGGTACTGTGACGTGATCAGGGTCAGTCCTTACAACGAGCAGTTAGACAACGTTGACAAAGTCTTAAAGTGTGTTGATGATGTGTGTGATGTCTTTCAGGTAAACCCCACCTGACTCTGCCGCTGAGCCATGCAGGCCAGATCCGATCTCTGACCACCGGCCTCGCCTGCAGCTCGTTAGGCAGCTCGAGAGTGGCCTCCCCGGGCCGGGCTCGCTCCCGCAGCCCCCTTAGCCCACCTCAGTCCTCCGCCATCGAGGGCTTCAATTGGCCTGATGTCCGAGAACTCTGCTCCAAATACTTGGAGCATGGTCGCTCCCAGAAGAGCCCTGTAAGCCGGAGTCGCTCCATCCCAGAGCAAATGTTTGATGGTGGACTGAGGAGGCACTCCAGTTGCTCCTCCAGCCTCCTCCTCCCTGACGGAGCTTCTGAGGAGGTTCCTTCATTCAAGCTTCAGGACACCAGCAGAGAAGAGCGCAGAAAGCGGCTCCACAGAGCCAATTCTCTGGACCCTCGGCTGAGCGGAGAGCAGCTGACCGAGCTGCAGAAGCTCCAGGACCAGGCTGCCAATGGCAACTACAGCGGTTACTATGTCGCAGCTGAGGCACCGTTACCAAACGACCCCGAACACAAGATCGTCGTCGTGGAGAAGCTTCCAGAGGCCGAGTCAGAGCCTGCGGAAACCACCAAAGAAGAAGACGACAAGGACGACAACTACGTTCAGATCCGCTCACCGACCAGCAGGGAGAAGATCTCCATCATGGCTGTCATCGACCGCTGCCGGGTCTACCAGGAGTCTGATGAATATAAACAGAGGGAGGAGGTGAAAGCCAAAGCTGAGGCCGACACGGCAACAAACGAACGAGACAACGAGTCCCAGAAGACGAGCTCAGACTGTGGACAGAAGACAGACGGCGGTCAGCAGAACATCGTGAAGAATCTGAGAGACAAGTTCCAGAATCTGAGCTGAGCACACTGAACAGCAAATATAAAACATCAACAACACAACACAGATTATCTCTGCTTCTTCTGCTGTGATCATGGAAGAATAAAACTAATTCTTGTGCTTACTAATTATAATTATGTATTATAACAAGACAAAACATCTAAAAGATCCCAAAACAACAAACTTAGATTATGAGCTCTTTCCCAGCGTCCTCTCGGGCGTTTTGTAGATAAATCTCTGAAAATCTGTAAATATCTTTCTACAGTCCACAAAGTACAAATCCGGAATATTTTCTGTACAGTTGTTTCTCTGTGATTTTATGGAGTCTCATTAGTTACTCATCTGTGTGCTACGACATAACTAACCACGACATGTCGTCTCTCCGAAGCTCTCTGTTCAGACACATCTCTAAAAAACAACTTTATGATTAGCCTAGCTTAGCACAAAGACTGTAAGCAGGGGGAAACTGTTAGCCTGGCCCCTCTACGGTCTGTGGTCAGCTCCACGAGCTGTCAGTCTTAAAATGTTGAACTGTTTCTTTAAGAAAATGATCTAAATGTTTGTCTGCGTCTCTTTCTTTTATCAAAATATTTGATATTAATATAATTGCATATTTAAACACATTAATGATGACAAACGTCTCCATGGTAACAGCCATTCAGATTAGCTGTGGCTTTGCTTTCCCTCCACAGAATTTATTGTCAAAAGGTAAAAACATAAATTATGATTGATTTATTTTATAGTAACGATGTATTTCTTTATTTTTGTGCCTTTTATGTTTTCAGTTATTTCCTCGTGAGTCAGGTTTCATTCTTCAAACACACAACTAATGTTTTACAGCTTAACATCTGTATTTATTTTAGTTGCCCAGTGGCACATTTGGAACTTGAACCTGTGACTACTGTTTAACCACTGAACCACCTGCACATCATGTTCATCACTGTTAACAGGCTGTTCTGTCCATCTGTACGCCGTGTTTGTCTCACCTGTTGTACATAGAAACAAGTCCACTTTGTGTGTGTGTGTGTGTGTGTGTGTGTGTGTGTGTGTGTGTGTGTGTGTGTGTGTGTGTGTGTACACATGTTTATATGAGCTCAGACTTATGTTCCTCATTAAAACCAAATACATCATCAGTACAGTGTGTATGTATTTATTATATATGTACAATGTATACACACTGTCCTCATACACACTGTAGACTAACACACTGTAGACTAACACACTGTCCTCATACACACTGTAGACTAACACACTGTCCGTATACAGTGAAGCTAAAGAATGAGCACAGACTGAATCAGCTCCTACCAGCTTCACAAAGGTTGGATGGATTACAGGACTGTGCCAGTCACAGCATTAGAGACAATAATGTCCATCAGCATGAATATTACCTGTGCACCATCCATCCATGTTTAAATACATGTATAGTAAATGTAGTTTTTGGGTAATTTTAGGAAGTTCTGACTGGAAGCTCAAACAACAACAATTACAACAGCATCTCTGACGCCTGCTGCTGTCCAACCGTCAGAAGCTTTTACAGCAGGTGATCCTGTTTACGAGGACTGTACCGTGAGAAGATCAGACAAGTCATAGGTGTCCAACAAAACACACAAATGAACAGATTAACACTGAAAGTCACATTTGTTTCATCAATTCTCTGTTTCCATCAGGATCCTTCAGGAGCGACCAGATTCTCCTGAACCCAGCTGTGAGGTTCTGGTTCTGATGGACCTCAGCCTCTTGCCAGAGGGGAGTGTCTCAAAGACTTTGTGTCCGGGGTGGGAGGGATCAGCCACAATCTTTCCTGCATGCCTCAGAGTCCTGGAGGTGTTCAGGTCCTGGAGAGATGGAAGATTGTAATTTTCAAACCATTTATTCCAGCGATGTCCAACAGAACCAAGATCAGTTTCAGGGTCAGAAGCTGGGAGTGTTTACTGCCATGCTTGCCACAATGATGACCACCATGTTTCCTGAGTTAACTTAGCCAATTTAGCTTGTTTCTGCTTGTCCACTTGTCTTTCAGCTCCTCAGAAAAAACAGTGGTGTCTGTGTTTCTTTGTATTTTCCTTTATTTTTTCATTTACTTTAATGTTTCTGTTGTGTACTTACTACCAGCACGGTACACACTGTCACTCACCCACTGCATCTATGCTTTACCAACAGGTGGCGTAGTCTGACTGCAAAACATTCAGTAATACTCTGAATATCACACTTCTCCATAAAAACACATCTCTGTAGAAACACAACATGTGTTATGTCGACAGTCTGACTGTCAATTGAGCATCCATATACTCCACAGAGATGAAGTGTTTCTGTACACACTTTATGTTTTGGATTGTGTAATACTGTAATAACTTTGGAGATCAACTCTGTCTCCTAGAAATGATGTTTGTATGTTACTACATTTGAGTGAATGAAACACTACATTTATGTAACTGGAGTCACAAGGAGGTGGATGGTAGGCGTACAAAGTGCAGGACTGTGACACCAGAGTCCTGAGTTCATGTCCAGACTCTGGTCTCTGGTATAGAAAATCATTGTGACTGTGCTTCTTCCTCCAGGGTGGACCATGGTGGAGAGCAGAGGTTAAAACCTGGTCTGAAGAAGTGTAAGTGTGGATTCACTTTGACTAATGATGAAAACATGCCTGACAGAATGTGTCATCATTAAACTTTATAGAAATGAACAACAGCAGCAAACACACAAAGCATAAACCCTTCAGATGTGTCTGATGATAAACTGCTGCTGTGTTGTGTCTTTTTCTCTCCATCAGATTTCTGTCAGCTCACACTGGACACAAACACAGTGAGCACATACCTCAAACTGGAAGACAACAACAGGAAGGTGACATGTGTGGAGGAGGATCAGTCGTATCCTGATCATCCACACAGATTTGACTGCTACTGTCAGCTGCTGTGTGGAGATGGTCTGACCGGTCGCTGTTACTGGGAGGTGGAGTGGAGAGGAGAAGTTTATATAGCAGTGACTTACAGAGGAATCAGAAGGAAAGGAGACAATGAAGAGTGTGTGTTTGGAAGGAACCATCAGTCCTGGAGACTGAGCTGCTCTGAGTATGGTTACTTTGTCTGGCACAATGACAGAAGAACTGAGCTCTCGTCCTCGGTCTCTGACAGAGTAGCAGTGTATGTGGACTGTCCTGCTGGCTCTCTGTCCTTCTACAGAGTCTGCTCTGACACACTGATCCACCTCCACACCTTCAGCACCACATTCACTGAACCTCTTTTTCCTGGGATTGGGTTTGGGTTCTGGCCTGGTTCCTCAGTGTCTCTGTGTTCTGTGTAGGACGGAGACAACTTCCAGTCCTGTGTTTAAATGTTGGTGGTGGACGAGGCTTCCCTTTGGTGAACATTTGGCTCACTGATTGTACCTTTAATGTCAGAAATGTTTGGTCTTAGAAATGGTGAGATGATCTCTTCAGGGCTGAACTTGTTACAGACTGTGTTGACTTTGATTTTCACTTTAAGAAAGTTTTCTTGGAGCAGCGTCTAGTAGCTGCTCATGGCTGTAGTGGCCGTCATTGAGTTCAATGAAGGTTTAAAAATAAAGATTTAAAGACAAAAACAGAGTCCATGTGGTCATGAGTTCAACCCCGCCCACGCATCATGCGGACGTATTAGAGGACCGCAGTCAGCTGGCTGTGACTCAGCGCAGAGACCTTCTCAGCTGTCTGGACTTTAAATACTGAACAAGTTTGAGCGGAGGAGACAAAAACTTATTTAAAAACAGAGTGAGCCGTTCGTGATTGATTTCACTTATTTATTCATTTTCCTTTCCCCTCCACTCTCACGGAGAAACCGGGACCGAAGGGGCGGCTGTCCTGAACTACAAGAACCAAGACCTGTCTGACTGTCACGGAGGAGACAGACACGGTCTTCCTTCTGTCACGGTAAGGAGCAATCTGAGCCGTTTCCACCGTTTGAACGTTCATGTGAACAAATAACGTGAAGGACTTCACACCTGTCCATTTCAATGGAAACACCTGAATTATTGGAGCTCTCATCCGGCACCTGTTCTACAGGTAATCTGATTTCTCTAAAATACTTTAACAATCTGAATGTAACAGAAAGTTACTGTGAAGGCCTCATGTAAAGAGTTCACATATAAACAGATTGTTGGATGGAGCCGGAGATCAGCTGACACATCACTGTAACAGGCAGCATCGATCCAACATTGGGAAACACATGAACGAGTCTTCAATCAATGAGGGAACATGGACTCCAACCTGGAGCCTCTCTCAGCTTTACGTCACTACGGCGCACACCTGGTGTTTGATGTCACGTCACGTTGCGCACTCGATGACGTGTCAGTGCAGATACACAGCAGGTGGTGTTAGGCTCCAACTCTGACCTCAGATCTGCTGCTGTCACTGTATCCAGGAGAAAAACAGAGTTGAGCTGAACTGAGATCAGCTTGTTCTGAACATAAAGACTCTTTTATACAGTGAAATACCAACAACAGTCACGTGGCAGACAGATCAGCTGACAAGCATTGCACAGTCAGCTCTGTCACTCCAAGCTGTCAACACTGATGGGAACGTCGCCATATTCAATACCAGCATTAATGATCAGTGCAGATGACTAACGTTCAATGCCAACATGAAATGTTCAATGCCAAGGTTCAGTCACAGTTCTGGCTCCACAGACCGCTTAAGCTAATTGGATGTTTTCAGATCTTTGGTGTCATCTCTCTGCAGCTTCTGTTCGTCATGGCAGCCAGAACGAAATGGGAGGCGGTGAAGGACCGTGTGACAGGAAGTCCCGCACACGACCACGACGCCACGCTGGAGGCGAACCTGGAGAACGCCGACCCTGAACTCTGCATCCGACTGCTGCAGGTAGGACTGCTGACACCTAGTGTCTGCTGCAGGAAATGACATCATAACTTGAGGTTGACATGATGCAGTTTTCAATCTGAGGACGCTGAAAGGGACTTCCTGTCTCTGTCTCACTTCCTGTCTCTGACGGCTCCGTGTCCCCTTCAGGTCCCCACAGTGGTGAACTACTCTGGTTTGCGGCGGCGGTTGGAGGCCAGTGATCAGGCCTGGATGGTGCAGTTCCTGGAGCTGCGTGGTCTGGACCTGCTGATGGAGGCATTAGAGCGACTGTCCGGTCGTGGCTGCGCTCGCATTGCCGACGCCCTGCTGCAGCTCACCTGTGTTGCCTGCATCCGAGCCGTCATGAACTCATCCGAAGGACTGCACTTTATCCTGGACAACCAGGGCTACGTCAGGACCCTGACCCAGGGTGGGTTCATCATCTTCTCTCTTTCTGTCGTCTCCATGTTGACGCTCCCTCCTTTTCTTTGGTTCTTCAGGTGAACGAATACTCCTGACTCATGTTGTCTGTTCCTATTGGTTGTTGAGGAGTCACATGACCTGTGTTCACCTATGTCTCTGCAGCTCTGGACACGTCTAACGTCATGGTAAAGATGCAGGTGTTTGAGCTGCTGGCGGCTCTGGTTCTGTTCGACCCTCAGGGACACCACCTGGGTCTGGACGCCCTGGACCACTACAAGGTGCGCTACATGTGATGGAGCCAGGACACATGGTCACCCGGTGGACATCAGCATGTTAGCTTTCTGATGTTAGCAACCATGAGTGGAGACTTGCAGTCAAGTTTCAGATGCCCAAATCCTTCACAGGTGGTGCTGGATGCTTTAATACCATTATCAAGACTTTTGTTCATGGTGCAGCAGCAAAGTTCAGCTGCTGAAGTGCATCATGGGGCACATAGGCGGGCGTGGTGGGTTGTTGGTATTGTGTGGTTACATGATAAGAGATAATACAGTTGATTCTGCAGGGTGTGGAAGTGTAGCCTAAATGAACTGCTACTGAATGTCAGTACAGGAACTGTTTGAACCGGATGATGATTGATAGTTTCTGTCTGTCCCAGGCCTTTGTTTACTGAAGGTTGCTAACATTGGATCTGGTCCTGTGGTTCTGGACCTGCAGGTCTGGACTTGGGGTTCTGTGTGCCTCATATATACAAACAGATGTTCAGTGTTTGAACTTGTGAGCGTTCGTGTGTGTTGAAGATGCAGTTGGTTGTTTCTAACAATCTGTCTGTGTTCAGAGTCTGAAGAAGCAGCAGTATCGCTTCAGTGTGATCATGAACGAGCTCCATGCCACCGACAACGTCCCGTACATGGTGACCCTGATGAGCGTTGTCAATGTACTCGTGTTGGGACAAGAAGACCTGAGGAAGAGGGACCGAGTGCGACAGGAATTCATCGGTACGACGCCAACGAGCCACTGATGAAATGGACTGACTGTAGTACAGTCAGAGAGACGATGTCAAGAAAACCCTAATACTATTACAAACTGTATTCATAGCTGTACTAATACCAAGAACTGTATGAATAGTTTCCAGGTTGTTCATAGGTGATTATCATCCCATAGTGGTTGCCATGGAGCTTTTGAATAGTTGTATGGTATGGTAACAGTTGGTTGTCATGGGGTTGGTCTGGCAGTCACTGCAGATCTCTGTCTCACTTTAATATTGTTGTTTCAGGACTGCAACTGCTGGATTTGCTGCCCAGACTGAGGTACCTGTCTGTCTGTCTGTCTGTCTGTCTGTCTGTCTGTCTGTCTGTCTGTCTGTCTGTCTGTTTCTGTCTGCCTGCTTCGCTCTGTCTGTTTGACCTCTGTCTGTCTGTCTGTCTGCTTGTTTGTCTGTCTCCAGGGAGACGGGGGATGATGACTTGAATATTCAGTGTGATGCGTTCGAAGACACTTTGACGGAGGACCAGGACGAGATGGAGAGACTGTACGGAGGCATCGACATGAGCAGCCACCAGCAGGTCTTCACCTCGCTGCTCACCAAGGTGTGGTACAGTTACGACCTCTACCTACAACACCTGCGACACCTACAATATTCACCCTCTGTCCTCTCTGTCCAGGTGTCCAGTCGTCCATCCTCAGTCCAGCTGCTGTCCATCCTTCAGGCCTTGCTGTTGGTGGATGCAGACAGGTCTGAGGTGTGGTTAGCTCTGGAGCTGCTAGTGGACCGCGCCACCCTGCTGTCCCAGAACTGTAAGTCTCTGGTGTCACTCTTCTAACCATCCAATCAGGTTCATGATCTCACCCCTGCGCTCCAAATCCACCAATCGGCTTGTGCTTTGTAGCTGACTTAGATTCTGCTGGCTGCCTACTGGAAAGGCTCCTCCCCCACAAGTCCCTCTCAGCCAATCACCGGATCCAAACCATCGACAGGGCAATCCAGACTTACCTACCTGACCAATCCGAGTGCAGCATCAACGCTGCCTCCACGGCTGCCAGTTCAGCAGCTCCTCCTCCACCCCATCCTCCACCCTTACCTGGTATGGGAGCTCCGCCTCCTCCTCCCTTACCTGGTATGGGAGCTCCGCCTCCTCCTCTCTTACCTGGTATAGGAGCTCCGCCTCCTCCTCCTCCCTTACCTGGTATGGGAGCTCTGCCCCCTCCTCCCTTACCTGGTATGGGAGCTCCACCCCCTCCTCCTCCCCTACCTGGTATGGGACCTCCGCCTCCTCCTCCCTTACCTGGTATGGGAGCTCTGCCCCCTCCTCCCTTACCTGGTATGGGAGCTCCGCCCCCTCCTCCTCCCTTACCTGGTATGGGAGCTCCGCCCCCTCCTCCCATCTCAGCCTGCGCAGCCGAAAGTCTGGGCAGGTCATATTACAGCTCCACCCCTCCGCCTGGCTCCGCCCCCTGTCCCAGCCTCCGTATGAAGAAGCTGAACTGGCAGAAACTCCCGTCCAGAGCGCTGACGGGTCAGTGAGCTTGTTTAAACCTTCGTGAATGTGGACCTGGTGTGGACTGGGTCAGATCCAGGACTTGTACACTGAAGATGTCTTTGTGTCCGTCTCTCTGTAGCTCAACAGTCCCTGTGGACGTCTGCGTCTAAAGATTCGGTGGAACCAGATTACTGCAGCATTGAACAGCTCTTCAGTCTTCCTCCGACTGAGACCAGAACCAGAACCAAAGTCCAGACCAAGCAGAAAGAGGTCCAGCAGTTTTTACTCGGCAATCTGCAGGACAACATTCATGTCCAGTCAGTAACTGTCTTCCTGTCCACAGATTTCCTTCATCGACGCCAAGAAGAGCCTGAACGTCAACATCTTCCTGAAGCAGTTCAAATGGTGACATGCTCTTTACCTCAGTCCATCCTTAGCCAATAGAAACACATCTCTGCAGTGACATCATCCAGTCCTAACACTACCTGAAGGACCATCACCTGTCCTTCACCTGTCCCTCACTTGTCCCTCACCTGTCCTTCACCTGTCCCTCACCCGCCTTCCTTGTCATTCACCTGTCACACATCTCATCTGTCTCACCTGTCTTTATATTGTCCTACATGTTCTACCAGTGCCTTCTTGTCTCACTGCCCTTCACCTGTATTCTACCTGTCGCACCTGCAGTTCCCATGAGGACTTTGTATCTCTGATCCGGACAGGAGACAGGTCCAGGTTTGATGTGGAGGTTCTTAAACAGCTGTTCAAACTGCTGCCAGAGAAACATGAGGTCAGAGGTCACACCTGTCCTCTAGCTACCTTTCACCTCTCCTACCTGTTTCTGTGCTTTTGTTTCTCTTGTCTCACTGCCTCTTACCTGTCCATTACCTGTCCTGTCCTGTCCTTTTGAATAGTCTCTGCTGTCCTACCTGTCTGTCACATCTGACATTGACCTGTGCCCTAAATGTCCTTCACCTGTCCTTTTCTTGTTTCACCAGTCTTTACCTGCCTTATTTGTCCTTTGACTGTTCTTTTTCAGTCCTACCTGTCTCACCTGTCCTCCCTCAGGTGGAGAACCTGAAGTTACACCAGGCAGACAGGGACAAGTTGGCCTCAGTGGATAGGTTTTACCTGCAGCTGCTGGACGTCCCCAGGTAGGACACAATAAAACACTGTGGTCAGGTAACAGACACACCTGGACCAGGTCTTCACCTCCCCTTCAGTCTGACAGTAACTCTCTGACTCAGGTTAAAACTGAACAAATGTCTCAGCTGGTACTGACTTTAATGTGGGAGTCTGTTGCTAGGAAACATCTGTAGCGCAGTCCAATAAAAAGCAATTAACTATGTAAACAGGAAGTCACTGTAGCATCACAAGCTAGCAGAACGTCCAAAAATGTTAACACAAGGCTCAGTTAGCACGAGGCCCAGTTAGCGTGAGGCCCAGTTAACGTGAGGCCCAGTTAACGTGAGGCCCAGTTAGCGTGAGGCCCAGTTAACGTGAGGCCCAGTTAGCGTGAGGCCCAGTTAGCACGAGGCCCAGTTAGCACGAGGCTCAGTTAACGTGAGGCCCAGTTAGCACGAGGCTCAGTTAACACGAGGCTCAGTTAGCTTGAGGCAAATTTAGAACTGAAAAGAAGCTGCTGACTGCAGGGGCTGACAACTCACCTGTCTGCAATCAGATACTCATTCACTACTAACAACTATCTATAATTGTGTGTTTCTGTGTGTGTTGTAGTTACTCTCAGAGAATAGACTGCATGTTGCTGTGTGAGGAGAGCAGTTGTGTTTTGGAGACTCTGAAGCCCAAAGTTGAGCTGCTGGACCGAGCCTGCCAGAGTGTGTATACACATAAACACACATTACAAACACAACAATCAAGTATATCACACACACACAGATCAGTTTCCGTCATCAGGTCAAAGTATCTGAAGGTCCTAGTAGTCATCTGGACTTTAGTTTCTCTGATTGGTGGGGAGTTTCAGGTACTTACCTGTGTGGAGTCGGTGACGCCTTGAGAGCCTTCATCTTTGGTGGAACACTCTGGTGATCATAACGGCCCACAGGTGACTGTAGCGGCCCACACAGGTGACCTTAACGGCCCACACAGGTGACTGTAGCGGCCCACAGGTGACCTTAACGGCCCACGCAGGTGACCTTAACGGCCCACGCAGGTGACCTTAACGGCCCACACAGGTGACCTTAACGGGCCCACACAGGTGACTTTAACGGCCCACAGGTGACCGTAGCGGCCCACGCAGGTGACCTTAACGGCCCACGCAGGTGACCGTAGCGGCCCACGCAGGTGACCTTAACGGCCCACGCAGGTGACCTTAACGGCCCACACAGGTGACTTTAACGGCCCCCACAGGTGACCTTAACGGCTCACGCAGGTGACTTTAACGGCCCACGCAGGTGACCTTAACGGCCCACGCAGGTGACTTTAACGGCCCACACAGGTGACCTTAACGGCCCACACTGGTGACCTTAACGGCCCATAGGTGACCTTACGTACTTATTTCAGTACAGATGATCGATGAGAAACAGAATGTAGAGACATTGACACAGACCAGGTTTGTGTTTACAGACTGAGCTGTGTGAATGTTGTGTTCAGGTGTCAGGGAGAGCACCCGTCTGCCCAGCTTCTGTAAACTCATCCTGAGCGTTGGAAACTTCCTCAACTATGTGAGTAACCTGCCACACCGCCCCCAACCCTGTCACATGATGTCACGTGATGTGATGTGATGTCACAGGCATGTCAACCAATAAAGGTTCCGTCCCTTTAAGAAATAGTCCAGTTTCTAACCTGATGTGATGTCACTTGTTGTTCTGTGATGTCATTGTGTGATGTCATCAGGGGACTCACACGGGGAACGCTGAGGGTTTTAAGATCAGCACCCTGCTCAAACTCACAGAAACTAAAGCCAACAAGTCCAGAATCACCCTGCTGCACCACATCCTGGAGGTAACGCACCGCTGCTCACACTGGTTATCCTGGTTATACTGCTCACACTGGTTATCCTGGTTATACTGCTCACACTGGTTATCCTGGTTATACTGCTCACACTGGTTATCATCATCTTCAATTTGTGTGATTGACAGGAAGTGGAGCAGAACCATCCGGACCTGCTGAACCTGCCCGAGGATTTGGAGATCTGTGACAAGGCTGCTGGGTAAAAACAAGAATGAAGAATGAACAAAAAGTGTTGTGGACAGACGGACTGGCGTTGGACTGACGTTGGACTGACGTTGTACTGTCTCTGTCCTTGCAGGTTAAATCTGGAGTCCATCCAGTCTGAAATAATGTCTCTGGTCAAACAGCTAAAGAACGTGGAGACGAAGGTCTCCTGTTCCTCTGAGGACCTGAAGCAGCAGTATTTGTCCTCCATACAGGTACTACAGAGTGAGCGCCCCCTGCTGGAGGATTTCTGCTGTACACATGTGTGTTTATCGCGTTGTCATATTCTTCTTCTGTGGTGCTTTCAGGAGAACCTGCAGGCGTGCGAGCAGCTGAAGCAGCTTCTGTCCACGCTAGAGGACAAGAGGATGGATCTGTCCATCTACCTGTGTGAAGACAGCAGCAGCTTCTCCATCGACGAACTCTTCAGCACCATCAAGATCTTTAGAGAACTGTTCCTCAAAGCTGTCAAGGTCAGCAGCCAACCACAGGGCAGCTCTGTCTGTCTGTCTATCTGTCTATCTGTCTATCTATCTATCTATCTATCTATCTATCTATCTATCTATCTATCATGACATTGATGATGTGTCCATCAGGAGAACAGGAGTCGTAGGCAGCTGGAGAAGAGGAGGAAGCAGCAGGAGGTGGAGAGGAAACAAAAAGGAGACCCCACCACGATCAGTGAGTCAAACGCTGTAATTCCACCTTAAATTCAGTCAGCAGAGACTGACCTCTGACCTCAGCAGGTACACGATAATGGGACTCTCTCAGGTTAGCCAGTTTTCTGAACAAATCTGTACATTCACAAAACAAATTAAAGACCTGTCCCTGAACCACATATCACTGATGTATGTGATAATGTATAATTATATCAAAATCAGAATTCATTTTATTCGCTATGCAAGAATTTACTGTGGCAGGATTGAGCATACACAGAACATATATGGAAAAGAAAAGATAAACTAGTATAGAAGTAAAAATAAAATAAGGGGTATAAAATATAAAATATGGAGGGGAATGGATATGTACAGTACAGAAGTGCAGATCAGTGTCATAAGGTGTCATGTGCAAAGTTCAGTGCGATTGCTGGGTGGGGTCGGGTTTTTTATTTTTTTTTAATTTTATTTGAATCATCACATGAATATTCATAACTGTCCTCCAGTCAGGGTGAAGCCATCAAACCAGGATGAGGGCTGCATCATCGACAACCTGCTGGCTGAAATCAGGAAAGGCTACAACCTTAAGAAGACCAGACCACGAGCTGAGAGGAGCAGCAAAGTCCAAGGTGAGGACGCAGGTGGACAGAGGAGGTGGACTGTGAGGTGGACTGTGAAGGATGGAGATGGACTGTGAGGTGGACTGTGGAGGACAGAGATGGACTGTGAGGTGGACTGTGGAGGACAGAGATGGACTGTGAGATGGATTGTGGAGGACGGAGATGGACTGTGAGGTGGACTGTGGAGGACGGAGATGGACTGTGAGGTGGACTGTGGAGGACGGAGATGGACTGTGAGATGGATTGTGGAGGACAGAGATGGACTGTGAGGTGGATTGTGGAGGACAGAGATGGACTGTGAGATGGATTGTGGAGGACGGAGATGGACTGTGAGGTGGACTGTGGAGGACGGAGATGGACTGTGAGGTGGACTGTGGAGGACGGAGATGGACTGTGAGATGGATTGTGGAGGACAGAGATGGACTGTGAGGTGGATTGTGGAGGACAGAGATGGACTGTGAGATGGATTGTGGAGGACGGAGATGGACTGTGAGGTGGATTGTGGAGGACGGAGATGGACTGTGAGGTGGACTGTGAGGTGGACTGTGGAGGACAGAGATGGACTGTGAGATGGACTGTGAAGGATGGAGATGGACTGTGAGGTGGACTGTGGAGGGCAGAGATGGACTGTGAGGTGGACTGTGGAGGACAGAGATGGACTGTGAGGTGGACTGTGGACTGACTGTCTGTCTGTCATCAGATCATCCTGGGATCATACAGCGGTCTTTGGCTGTGGATGAGCCTGACTCGTTTGTTTCCAGCCAATCAGAGAAGCCTTCAGAACCACCAGAGTCAGTCCAGGTCCACACAGAGCCACCAACTGAAACAGGACCAGAACCAGAGTCAGCTGAGACTGACCAGAGTGCTCCAGAGATCCAAAACCTCTGTGAGGTGGACGGAAGGAACGAGGAGTCCGAGTTTGAAGAGATCACATCGATGGAAGTGAGAACAACCGAACACAACCATGATCCAGCAAAGACGTCCAGGACCGGTCCAAAAGGTAAATCTGATCCAGAACACAGGACGGACACCTGAGGTCAATATTATCAGACTGTGACATGTGAAGTCCATCATCTTGTGTTGTTAACATTAACGTACATTACACGTCAGTGTAACGTGAATGTAATGTGTCTTAAAACCAGTGTGTGTTTGACCTGCAGGTGGAGCCAAACACAAAACTCAGAGAGGATGTGTGTCACACTGAGGTGAGTCCACATCATGACCCAGGACCTGGCCCTGGACCTGACCCTGGACCTGGACCTGACCCAGGAATTGTGAATCAGCATCACTTCTTCTTCGGCTATTTTTATTATGGCCTCCAGCCCCTCCATCTCCTTCTCTCTGATTGACTGGGTTCGGGAACCCTAGAGGACCCGTTTCCATGGCAACAGGTCTTGACAGGAAGTGAAGACATGTTTCAGGCTGTGATGATGATGATGACGATGCTACAGATCTTCATGTGTTGATCAATAAATCAGATTCCGATCAGTGAAATTTATTCTTAATGATTTATGAATGATCACAACTTTCAAAATAAAAGCCACTTCCTGTGTGACATTTTCATATTTAACAGATCTCATTAATATTCATGTTCATTAATATTACATTATTTTAGTTAAATAACGGGTGACATCGAGTCTAATTTAAAACTGCTGGCTAAAGATAAATGTAAATACAGTAAGATTGTTATTCATGTCAGTGGTAATGACACCCGGTTACGCCAATCGGAGGTCACTAAAATTAATGTTTCCTCGGTGTGTGAATACGCCAAAACGATGTCGGACTCCGTAGTTTTCTCTGGTCCCCTCCCCAATGTGACCAGTGATGACATGTTTAGCCGCATGTCGTCATTTCACCGCTGGCTGCCGAGGTGGTGTCCAGCAAACGATGTGGGCTTCATAGACAATTGGACACCTTTCTGGGGAAAACCTGGTCTGATTGGGAGAGACGGCATCCATCCCACTTTGGATGGAGCAGCTCTCATATCTAGAAATATGGCCAAGTACTACAGGCTCATTACAGACAACTCTAGACTCTATTGCACCTCTGAAAAAGAAGATAATTAAACAAAGAAGGCTAGCACCATGGTATAGCCAGCAGACTCGTAAATTAAAGCAAGAGGCACGTAAATCTGAACGCAAATGGCCACTAAACTGGAAGAATTTCATCTAGTCTGGCAAGATAATCTGAAAACATACAGGAAGGCTCTCCGTAATGCCAGAGCAACCTACTACTCTTCATTAATAGAGGAGAATAAGAACAACCCCAGGTTTCTCTTCAGCACTGTAGCCAGGCTAACAGAGAATCACAGCTCTACTGAACCATCTATTCCTTTAGGTCCGAAAAGCAATGACTTCATGAGCTTCTTTAATGATAAGATTATAACTATTAGAGACAAAATCCATCACCTCTTGCCCTCAACAGTCATTGATCTGCATTCTGATACAGCAAGTTTGGAAACAGCTGTAAAACCTGATATGTATTTAGACTGTTTTTCTCCCATCGACCTTCATCAAATAACTTTAATCATTTCTGCAGCTAAGCGTCATCCGTGTCTCTTAGACTCCATCCCAACCAGGCTGCTCAAGGATGTTTTACCTCTAGTTAGTAATTCTTATTGGATATGATTAATCTGTCTTTATTATCAGGATATGTACCACAGTCCTTTAAGGTAGCTGTAATTAAACCTCTTCTTAAAAAGCCCACTCTAGACCCAGAGGTCTTAGCCAACTACAGACCGATATCAAACCTTCCCTTTCTGTCTAAGATAGGCAATTTTTTAAGCAGATACAGAAAAACTAGTCCACGCATTTGTTACTTCAAGGCTGGACTATTGTAACTCTTTATCAGTCATTGTAATTCATTGTCATTTTATCATTCATTGTAATTCATTGTCATTTTATCATGTCATTGTATTCATTGTCATTTTATCAGTCATTGTAATTCATTGTCATTTTATCATCATTGTAATTCATTGTCATTTTATCATTCATTGTACCATTGTCATTTTATCAGTCATTGTAATCATTGTCATTTTGATCATTATTGTATTATTGTCATTTTACATCATTGTATTCATTCATTTTCAGTCATTGTAATTCATGTCATTTTATCATTCATTGTAATTCATTGTCATTTTATCAGTCATTGTAATTCATTGTCAGTTTTAATCATTTAATTTGTAATTCATTGTCATTTTATCAGTCATTGTAATTCATTGTCATTTTATCAGTCCTGGTAATTCATTGCATTTTATCAGTCATTGTATTCATTGTCATTTTATCATATTGTAATTCATTGTCATTTTTATCCAGTCATTGTAATTCATTGTCATTTTATCATTCATTGTATCTTGTCATTTTATCAGTCATTGTGATCATTGTCATTTTATCAGTCATTGTAATCATTGTCATTTATCAGTCATTGTAATTCATTGTCATTTTATCATTCATTGTGATTCATTGTCATTTATCATCTGTAATTCATTGTCAATTTATCAGTCATTGTAATTCAATTGTCATTTATCAGTCATTATATTCATTGTCATTTTATCAGTCATTGTAATTGTACAAATGTTGTGTTGATTTGTCCTGTACACTGACATCTATTGCACGTCTGTCCGTCCGGGGAGAGGGATCCCTCCTCTGTGGCTCTTCCTGAGGTTTCTTCCACCTTTTTTCCCTGTTAAAGGTTTTTGTGGGCAAGTTTTTCCTCACTGGAACCGAGGGTCTAAGGACAGAGGGTGTCACTCCCTGTACAGATTGTAAAGCCTCAGAGGAAAATGGACTTTGTGACTTTGGGCTGTACAAATAAAATCTGATTTAAAATATGAATAATTAAGCATTATTTATGTGTGACGTCATCTCAAACAGAAGCGTCCTCGTGAGTCACGGGACTGCTGGAAACCAGCTGCCCTTCACAATAAGATACAGGATGAAGCTGATTGATTACAGATCAATAGATTTCATGTATGTGTGACGTCATCAGACACATTCACAAACCTCACTTCCTGTTTCTAATTAAATATTCACGAGTGGACACCGGAAGTCTGGACTGATCCTGTTAATTGTGATCATTATTACGTCACGTGTTCTCTGACGTCACCTCATTGTTCAGTGATTTTCAGAATTTTACTTTGAAGGCTGCCCGCGGCTTCCGGTGCGGTGTGGTGCGGTGCTGCGCGTTGACGCAGCGGGTGGCAGCTGGTGCGTCAGGAGGAGACGCAGATGCCATAACAGCATCACCGACCGGACCGAGCTCTGATCCGAAGACACGAGTCTGTGCGCGCCCGGTACCGGCTCCGGGACGCCTCTCATGCTCTGTCCGCCTCGCAGCGCGTCAGTCCGGGTTTGAATCGGAAGAGAAGCGACGGAGCGGCGGCAGCATCTGGAGCGGAGGTAAGAGCTGCAGGAGGAGGAGGAGGAGGAGGAGGAGGAGGCAGGGCGTGGAGGAGGGGAGACCTGTCTGTCTGCCTGTCTGTTGGTCCGGTTATCCGTCCATCCTCCTGTCCGTCTGTCCTCCTGTCCGTCTGTCCTCCTGTGCGTCTGTCTGTCCTCCTGTCCGTCTGTCCTCCTGTCCGTCCGTCTGTCCTCCGGTACCGGCCCCTCTCCCACCCCCCGCAGGCCGGAGGAGCGGCTCTGCTGTCCGGCCTGCAGCCGCGGATGGAGCGCTGAGGCCCGGCGGGACGTTTCCTGACGAGCCGTTTCGGTTCGTGCAACAGCCACAGTGTGCGCGTGCGCGTTATCCCGGGTGTGGCTCGGTTCAGGTGAGCCGGACCGAACCGCGGTGATAATGATGGTGATGACGTCACAGAGGTGAACAGGTTGACCTGTCAGATTAAAGAAGCTACAGAGGTCACGTGACGAAACCTGTTACATACAAACGTGCGTGTGTGTGCGTGTGCGTGTGTGTGTGTGTGCGTGTGTGTGTGTGTGTGTGCGTGTGTGTGTGTGTGTGTGTGTGTACAGCCGTTACTTGCATCACCTGCTGAATTCATGTTCCCATGGCAACATGATGTGGTTACAGCTCTCCATCTGGTGACTTCACTAAAATATATTTATATTTTTAATGTCGTCCTCACGAAGCCGCTCTGCTTATTTTAAACGTAGTTTAGCTTGCATCACGTTTCTGGAGCAGATCAATGACCCAGCAGAACCTCAGGACCAGCAGAACCTCAGGACCAGCAGTCAGCTGTTCCAGCTGGAGGTGCCATCAGAGGCTTGTTTGATGGAGATCAGGGCGGTATCGCGGTGGCCCGGTTTAAGAACATGGACTGAGCCCTGTCCTCGAGCACAGCAAGCTTCTGCAGAACCTCGTCTTGAATTTGATGACAGTGTCTTGAAGGGTTGCTCTCTCACTCCATCAGGTCTCAGAACAGTTTTGTTCTGAACCATCAGACCATCGTTTACAGTCTGGACCTGTAAACGTGCCCGATAAGCTCCAGCCATGTTCTGAATACCAGAAGACCAGACAGTCACAGAACAGGAGCAGCTGGTCCAGTCCCCTCTCCTGATGAGGTTCTTGTCTGGGTGTAATTTCTACCAGTCTGGTGATGTCGTGAAGCAGCATCATCTGTACTCGAGTATTTGTTCTGATTACATTACTTCTGATCAAACAGCCAATCATCAGCCAGCTCCCCAGCAGCAGCTGATGTCACTGCCTAGTCCAGCAGCAGTCAGCCCAGCTCGGCGTCTGTCTTTCAGCCTTTTATTTCACCAAGCTCTCACCAACCACTAAAAGTCAGTCCCACATTTACTCTTGTCCGGCGGCTTCTTGCTCGCTCACTCTCTCCTTTTCTCTTCTTAGCTTCCTCCGTCAGCGTCCTCTTCACTCTCTTCTCCTCTGCCATCATGTCCATAGAAGCTTCTACTTCTTCTTCTTTTTCTTCTTCTTCTTCTTCTTCTTCTTCTTCTTCTTCTTCTTCTTCTTCTTCGCAATGCTCTGAGCTCACAGTCCGGGCAGCCCGGCTAACTAAGACTTAGACTTAGAGTTGACTGCACTTTATTGATTCCTTTTGGGATGACTCCCTCAAGGAAATTGAATTTCCAATACATTTTATTTATTACATCTTATATTTACAATATAAGATAAACAGTAGACTTTTAGCTAAATATATAAAGTAGACAGTAATCAATAAACTCTTAACAGTAACAACAAAACATTTTCTCCATAAAATTTGATCCAGTTTCACCAAAATCATGAAATCGTTGTAGTGATGAGTTTGAGTTCACCACAACACACACAGCAGTGATCATGTAGACATCATGCAGTGAACATATTCCTTTTTCTGATGAAAAGTGTTCTCTCTGTCTCTGTCCCTCCTACATTTCCCAGGATGCTCTGGGGTTTCCCAGCAGGCCTGTGAAGAAGATGAGTGTGACATCATGGTTCCTGGTGAGCAGCTCGGGCACTCGACACCGTCTCCCCAAAGAGATGATCTTTGTGGGCCGAGAGGACTGTGAGCTCATGCTGCAGGTGAGACTGTGGAGCTAGTTGTGGAGAAGTTGCTGAAGTCAAAGGTCAGGAGTTCAGAAAGTGTTCAGGAGCCTCTGATGTCTTATGCTGTATTATTTATTGATGCTTCAAGGAGAATTAGAGACACTCTCAAAGTTCATCAGAAGTGCCTGAGTCGGTCTCACATTCTGCCCAACTCATCCTGGTGGATCGACTTTAAACCCCAAGATAACAGCACAAATACTACACGCCCAGAATGAGTCACAGAGAATGTCTTTACCCATGGAGGTGTTATTGTCAGCATATTCTAGTCTGGAGACACAGATGTCTGTTTACGCAGATTGGACCGTCAACAACAAGCTATCTATTATGTCTATGAAGGCAGCAACAGGTCTCTGTGACCCTGGACACCACAGTGTTGAGATAGACTGGCACCTACTGTTCCCAACCAAAGCCAAACAACTAATACTGCCGAGGACCTCGAGGCCCACACGGGACCTCGAGGCCCACACGGGACCTCGAGGCCCACACGGGACCTCGTTAACCTCAGGAGAGGAAACTCCATAAAGGTGATGATGGTGATCACTCACCTGCGATCACTCACCTGCGATCACTCACCTGAGCCAGTTATTGATGTCAAACTATGGATCTGACATGGATCATGCAGCTGGCACCACAACTTCCTTATTCATTTAGATCAGCTAACACACTGGAACAGGTGGACAGGTGGACAGGTGTCTGATGATGGTGTTTGTGTGAATGTCTCTGACAGTCTCGCAGTGTCGACAAACAACATGCCGTCATCAACTACAACCCAACAACTGATGAACACCTGGTGAAGGACCTGGGCAGCCTGAACGGGGTGAGCCAGACACACACAACATGCTACAACCTGCTACGATCTGCTACGACACGCTATGACACACTACAACACGCTACAACATGCTACGACACGCTACAACACGCTACAACACACTACAACACACTACAACATGCTACAACCTGCTATGACATGCTACAACACGCTACAACACACTACAACACACTACAACATGCTACAACCTGCTGTGACATGCTACAACACGCTACAACACACTACAACACACTACAACATGCTACAACCTGCTATGACATGCTACAACACGCTACAACACACTACAACACACTACAACCTGCTATGACATGCTACAACCTGCTATGATCTGCTACGACACGCTATGACACACTACGACACGCTACAACACGCTACAACATGCTACAACATGCTACAACCTGCTATGACATGCTACAACCTGCTACGATCTGCTACGACACGCTATGACACACTACGACACGCTACAACACGCTACAACATGCTACAACATTCTATGACATGCTACAACCTGCTACGATCTGCTACGACATGCTATGACACACTACGACACGCTACAACACGCTGCAACATGCTACAACATGCTACAACATTCTATGACATGCTACAATACGCTGCAACCTGCTACAACACGCTGCAACATGCTACAACATGCTACAACATGCTACAACATTCTATGACATGCTACAATACGCTGCAACCTGCTACAACATTCTATGACATGCTACAACACGCTACAACAAGCTACAACCTACTACAACACACTGCAACCTGCTACAATACGCTGCTTTAAATATGACTGTATATAAATATAATAAATATATAAATATAAATATATATGAATTTATTTTGTTTGTTTGCTGCAGACGTTTGTGAACGATCTGAGGATCCCTGATCAGACTTACATCACCCTCAAACTGTCTGACATCATCCGCTTCGGATATGATATCCTTCAGGTGACATCATCTGGTGTGTGTGTGTGTGTGTGTGTGTGTGTGTGTGGTGTGTGTGTGTGTGTGTGTGTGTGTGTGTGTGTGTTTTTCTTAACACTCTCTTCACATTCTCACGTCTACGTTCTGGAGAAAAGTCAACACAAAGTCCCAGAAGAGGCTCTGAAGGTCAGACAACACGTATTGTCTCTGAATTATTACGATCAAACACCTTCAATAAAGTGACACATACTAATAGTTTTACAGAGAAACTCTGTGATGTGTCCTGATGAGCGCCCCCTGTTGTTTCAGCATGAGAAGTACAGCAGTCAGCTGCAGATGAACCTGAAATCTTCAGATGGGAAAAAAACGGAGCCAGAAGATCGAACAAGAGCAGAGAAGACGCCGAGTACCAAGAGCCTGCCCCAGGGTACAACCCTAATACTGCAGGCAGTACTGCAGTACTGTTTACTCTGCAGGCAGTACTGCAGTACTGTTTACTCTGCAGGCAGTACTGCAGTACTGTTTACTCTGCAGGCAGTATCTGAGTATAATCATAATCAATAAAAATACAGTAAAGTACTTCCTCCCTTTGGACTCTCCATCCAATCAAAGCTCAGCTTTGTGAGGACAGCTTTCTATTGGTCAGTGACACAAATTTGTGTGTGTGTGTTTGTGTGTGTGTGTGTGTGTGTTACAGAGGCTCCGGTGTGTCGGCCCACGCCTCTGTACGGTCAGCCGTCCTGGTGGGGAGAGGAGGATTATGGGAGTAAAGTTCACATGAACGACGAAGCTCACGCAGGTAAAAATATCTTTGATTACCTCTGAAATCTGATGCCAGCCAGTACAAATAGACACATATACACACTGACTACGTGTTAACATGTTAACAATCAATGTTAACAATATGTTGAACATGACATATATATATATATATATATATATAGATATATATATATTTGGAACCTGGTCTGGCTTTCCATACAGCTTCACATGTAGACTTTTAAATGTATTTCTTCAGCCTTATTGGTTATTACTAGTGTTAGTACTGTAGTATTAGTACTGTAGCAGTAGTAGTAGTACTGCAGTAATGCCTGTGTTTGGTGTCTGTCAGAAGTCCAGAAGGACGCTCCGTCCGTGGATCATCCGGACTTTTCTGGATCTCTTTCGGACTCCCAACAGAAGAGCGTCTTCCCTTCGTATCACCGTGAACCGAGCTACTTCGAGATCCCCACCAAAGACTTCCAGCACCCTAAGACCTCGGGGGCGGAGCTTCATGAAATTCCCACCAAGGACACGGACACGGCGCCACCGGCGCCGCCATCCCCTCCCACCCCGACCCCGCCCGTTGTTCAGAGCCACGCCTCCTTTACCATCGAGTTTGACGACTGCATGCCTGGTAGGATCAAGATCAAAGACCATGTCACCAAGTTCTCCACCCGCCAGAGGAAGCAGCAGGCTCCGCCTACCAAAATCACAGCAGCCACGCCTGCTGAGGTGATGTCAGCAGAGAGCAAGGTGGCTGATTGGCTCGTTCACAGTGATGTCAGCATGATGAGGAGACGTCCAACATGTGAAGACGTTTACAGCACCAAGAGCGACCTCGCCATGAACATCAAGACCCTCAAAGGTTAGGACCACATCGTGCTTTAATGTTAGACTGGAGACTAGACTAAAGACTGAAGACTAAGACTGAAGACTAGACTAAAGACTAGAGACTAAAGACTAAAGACTAGACTAAAGACTCAGGACTAGACTAAAGACTAGAGACTAAAGGTGGCTGATTGTCTAATATGTTTTTAGTGCACTGTCTTTATTTGTTATGATGATTTAATGTTCTTCTCTGTAAAGTGTCTTTGATTACCCTGAAAAGCGCTTCCAAATAAAATGTATTATTATTATTATTATTATTAAAGACTAGAGACTAAAGACTAGAGACTAAAGACTAAAGAGGGGAGACAACACTAGATATTAAAACAAAGAGCGACTGCACCATGCAACATCAAGACCCTCAAAGGTTAGGGCTTCAGCCACATCGTGCTTTAATGTTATACTGGGAACTGGAGACTAGACTAAAGACTAAAGACTGGAGACTAGAGCAGTAAAGTTACTTATATTGTAGCTGTAATGAACAGTGCAGGGCACTATAGGGCACAGTAGGACGCTGCATTCACCTACTGATAGGAAGTATTTGAAAGAGGAAGCAAAGCTTCAGGCTGGTTCGTATCTTCTGAGTCATGGACGTTTGTTCTTGTTGTCAGGTCACCATCATGAGGATGGAACCCAGAGTGACTCGGAAGACCCAGTTCTCAAAGGACGGAGGAGTAAGTCCCACCACTCAGTCCAGTCTCATCACTCCGTCCAATCAGAGCAGTCTGAGGCGTCGCAGCAGACAGGTCAGCCGTCTGTTCCAACACCAACGCTCCATCCACCACTGCAACACTCTCCGCCCAGACTGGCTCCAGCTTCACCCGTGGTCCCGGAGCGGCCCCTGTCCCAGAGTCCTCCTCAGGCTCTGTCCCCCAGCATAGAAACACCGAAGCAGGGCCCCCCCGAGCATCTCACCCAGCAGGCCTTCATCATCGAGTTCTTCGACGACAACCCGCGCAAAAAGCGCTCGCAGTCCTTCACGCACAACCCCGCCCACGCCGACTCGTACTCCGCCCTGAAAGCCAAGCTGGAGCGGCGGAAAGGCGGTGAGAGGCCAGCATCTGTGCACGGCCACATCCCTCCCACCCAGCAGGTGACGGTTCCTCTTAAGGGCGCCCCCCAGAGGTCGAGCTCTCTGAAGAGGGAGAAAACTGAAGGGGAGGTGGCCTCCTCTGGTTCCTCCTCTCGCTCCTCCTCGGGTATCATCATCAGACCCTTCGGCAGCGTCGGGAAGAAGTCCAAGCTTGCTCAAGAGTTTGCTGCCGAGTTCCTAAAGGATTCCAGTCAACAGGATTCCTCTTCAACGAGTGACAAGATGTCCCCTCCCCCAATGTCTGCACCACCTGTGATGGTGTCGCCTCCTCATGCACAAATTCCCTCCCCCCAAGAACCTCCAGCACCTTCCTCAGTCTCCTACCCCACATCCCCCTTACAGCCTCCAGCAATCTCAAAGTCCTCCATCCTCAGCAATACTGCTGGCCAGACCACCTCTCCGGTCCACTCCTCTGGGCCTCCCGGCATGATGCCAGTGGGCGTTCGTGCAGCAGACCCCAAATGTTCCCAGAGGATGATGAGGAACGAGGAGGACGACAGCCTGAGTGACGCCGGGACCTACACCATTGAGACGGAGTCACAGGACAAAGAGGTGGAGGAGGCCCGCAACATGATCGATCAGGTGAACTCACGTTGACCACGCGATTAGACCCTGAGTGACAGCACAGATTACAGAGTGACGCAGCACAGATTACAGAGTGACAGCACAGGTTACAGAGTGACGCAGCACAGATTACAGAGTGACAGCACAGATTACAGAGTGACGCAGCACAGGTTACAGAGTGACGCAGCACAGATTACAGAGTGACGCAGCACAGATTACAGAGTGACAGCACAGATTACAGAGTAATGCAGCACAGATTACAGAGTGACACAGCACAGATTACAGAGTGACGCAGCACAGATTACCGAGTGACGCAACACAGATTACAGAGTGACAGCACAGATTACAGAGTGACGCAGCACAGATTACAGAGTGACAGCACAGATTACAGAGTGACAGCACAGATTACAGAGTGACAGCACAGATTACAGAGTGACGCAGCACAGATTATAGAGTGACAGCACAGATTACAGAGTGATGCAGCACAGATTACAGAGTGACAGCACAGATTACAGAGTGACGCAGCACAGATTACAGAGTGACACAGCACAGGTTACAGAGTGACGCAGCACAGATTACAGAGTGACGCAGCACAGATTACAGAGTGACAGCACAGGTTACAGAGTGACACAGCACAGATTACAGAGTGACACAGCACAGATTACAGAGTGACGCAGCACAGGTTACAGAGTGACAGCACAGGTTAAAGAGTGACACAGCACAGATTACAGAGTGACACAGCACAGATTGCCGAGTGACACAGCACAGATTACAGAGTGACAGCACAGATTACAGAGTGACACAGCACAGATTACCGAGTGACACAGCACAGATTGCCGAGTGACACAGCACAGATTACAGAGTGACAGCACAGATTACAGCGTGACAGCACAGGTTACAGAGTGACAGCACAGGTTACAGAGTGACACAGCACAGATTACAGAGTCACAGCACAGATTACAGAGTGACAGCACAGATTACAGAGTGACAGCACAGGTTACAGAGTGACACAGCACAGATTACAGAATCACAGCACAGATTACAGAGTGACACAGCACAGATTACAGAGTGACAGCACAGATTACAGAGTGACAGCACAGATTACAGAGCAGTGTTTTTAAATAAAGTTGTTTCAGGGTTGCATGAAACCTCTTGTCCTTGTTGCTCCTTCCTGTTGCTGTGATCCTGCCCGCCCTCCTCATGCATGCCCTGTGCTCTGACAGGTGTTTGGTGTCCTCGACTCTCCAGAGTACAGTGGTGTGAATACAGGAGTGTATAGACCTGTAATAGATGATGGCAAGGATGAGCAAGCTAATCTGCCTAGCGATGGTAGCACTGAGGACCCGTTGCATGGCTTTATCCCAGCTGCTATCAGCGGCCCCCCAACAGGCCCCATACAGGTAAAGAACTGAACCAGAACCTGAATCTCACCTGTGTAGCATGAGATCCCAGTGCATGCAGGTTGTTGTTCATCCCTCTCTTTCTCTCCTATGACATATTTTACTCTGTCAGGTCCTGTCAGTCTTTTTGGTTCCATGTTTCTGTTGTCTTGTAATATCGTTATTTTTGTTCTGTTGTCCAGGTTCCACCTGCCCACCCAGCTGGCCTGGAAGGACCCAAATGGGTTTCCCGTTGGGCGAGTCTGGCAGACAGCTATGCTGAACCTGGTTCCACTCCACCTCAAGGGGAATGTCTGGAAGGTGCTGTTAAAGTTCTCTCTGTGCAAACGGGTATCAAACCCACACACGTGTTCACCTCGTATTGACCTATGATCAGTGTCTGGGCTGTGACATCGGATCACATCTCTGTATCTACACTTGATTTAAGAATCACTGCATGCACATGAATTCACCTTATGTGACAGCTAATCTGACGCAGATCACATGATCAGTGTTTAGTGATGTGTAAAATAGTAATAATAACAATAAGAGGCAGAGGAACAGATGGAAAAGTTGAGGGAGTCCATCTTTACAGTGTCCATGGATGCAGAGTCATTTTCTCCGTCATGTAAACATGTTTCAGTCTTTGGTTGGTGGTTTTACATCCATCAGTTCACTCTGACCTTTTCTTTCCTATGAACAAAAGAACTCTAAAGTAGTAAGTTTCTATCACTGATCTGCACTAAACAGGTCTTTGGGTCACATCCACCTCCTAAATATTATCAGTTTCTTTTTTAACATTGTTACAAAACCTTTGAATTTTTTGAACAGTCCTAAAAAATGTGGTGTCGTCAACATAATGCCACATTCAGTTTCTTACATATGAAGAGATGGTAAAGGAGTTAGTGCTGTTTTGTTTTGAGGACGTCAGTTGAAACATTTTTTTTTTGAAAATATGAAAATTAGGTTGATTGAGATAACTGTGATTGTTTTTATAGATTTACGCTTCATGAGCCGATCAATGGGAAATTACTACGATAACTCTGAGTCAGAGTCCAGCCACAGCTCCAGGACCAGAAGGCTGCTGCCGCAGGTGCCTCCAGAAAAGCTGGACACTGTTCCTCCGAGTATTCTGATTCGCCATGAACCGTACCAAAGCCAGGAACCTCTGGACCGATTCTCGGGTCCTCCCCGTCCACAGGATTCCACCCAGTGCCTGTCCGTTCAGGATGATGTGGACCCAGACAGTCTGAGCGATGCCAGCCGCTCAGATGATGGACCCGTTCTGGAGAGAACAAACAAGAATCAGGCCAGGACTGGATCTGTGTCTCCAGTTGCTGCTGGTCACCAGTTCAAGGTTCCGGAGAAAGTGTCTCCCTCCACCAAATCCACCTCCTTCTACATCGGTTCGGAAGACAGTCCAGGAAAACCTGACCGGAGCCCGGTACAGTCTGAGAGGACACGTGACCCCCCAGCAAAAACTCCCCCAACTACTGTCCTAATCCGACACCTGAGCGGACATGAACCCAGGAGGACAGGTGTTAAACCCAACAGTTCTGCTCCAAACCTCCAAATACAGGACAAGGACTCAGTCCCCACTAAAGATGGCTGCACATCATCTATTGTCCGACAGGAGAGCTTCACCAAAGACCGGCCCAGCGACACTGTCCAGATGAAGAAACTTCCTCACATCTCCAGCCACCCGTCCATCAGAGATATGGAGCAGAGGAGGGAGAACATCCAGGACACGCATTCTTTCCTTCAGGAGGCCGAAGGAACTCTGTCTTCTCTGGACACCAAGTTTCCCTCATCTGGCTCTGGTCGCAGTTCAAAGAAAGGAGGCTCCTCCACCCACATGGATGACTCTCTTTCTGGGGAGTCAGACGTGGACACAGCAAGCACTGTGAGCCAGGTGAGTAGCAAAAATGCTCCAGTCAGCGTTGCTTCTAAAAAACGTCCTGCGATCAGCAGCCTTCAGAAGGAAAAGTCCTCTTCCAGCCCGTCCATCCAGGAGAAGGGACGGCAACTCACCGCCCGCGAACGTCTGTCTGAAAAACGTCGAAACCAGGTGACAACAGACGCATCGAGCAAGGCAGAGGCAGCCAAGCGCTTCCAGATGCGCCGCAGTGCGGGCAACCGCGGATCTCTGGACCTGTCAGAGGGTCAGCAAGGTTCTGGTCCACACTGGACTGAAACAACATCATCTGACCATGAAATTTCCCGTCCGTCTAGCCGTAGCAAAAAACTCATCACTCCTCTTCAGAAAGAAGACAATGGGAAGACACCTAAGACGGCATCACAGCAGGTGCTGACACGCTCCAACAGCCTGTCAGCGCCACGCCCAACCCGGGCATCCATGCTTCGTCGAGCACGGCTGGGCGAGGCCTCAGATAATGAAGGCACTGAGACTGATCGTGGTTCCCAGAACTCTGACCACATCACAACACCATCCAAAGTGTCCGCTGAGGGGAAGAAGCTGTCACGGCTGGACATCTTAGCAATGCCTAGGAAGAGAACCGGCTCCTTCACAGCTCCCAGCGACAATGAGACTTCTTCCACAGGCCGGTCTGGGTTCTCTAACCGGAACTCTGAGTCTGCTGTCGCTACCAGGAAGACATCTGTTGGCGATGCCCGCCAAGCAGCTACCAAAGGGGGTGGAGCTCTGGGGAAGCAACCACTGACCCGTACCCGGTCTAGTGGAGCCAAGTACCCCAGCACCAGTGAGTCCTGGCTAGATTTGTGTTTTAAATATTCACACAAGTGAAGGTAGTTTAGAGTCACTTGTTAATCTGCAAGTCTGATATTGACTAGTCTGGTTTCCAGGTCCCAGGTGGTTTGTTTCAGCTCACCTGTCATCTTTGATGTGAAGTCATATTCAAAGATATCCTAACCCTTACATTAAAACTAATATTATCAAACAGCATCTAACACTCTGTTAGTTTATTTATCATGTTGATTTAGGAATAACACACACCTGCAAGTCTGAAACTCTCTGATTGGATGTTACTTGCAGCAGTGCTCTCTGGGACTTGGAGTTGTTTTGGAAGCTGTCTTAAAGAAGTTAAATGTTTCTTTGATGGTTGTTGGTGCAGACACCAGCTGACAGAGCAGATGCTTCAGGACATACTGATGCCTGATGTGATGCATAACATGAATCTGGATTTAAATATTTTCAGGTTCCCGTCGCAGACAGAAGGGCTCAGACTTCTCTTCCTCCTCTGAAGAAGAATACGAGATGAATGCTGCAACTCCAAAAACCAAACGCTCCTCCCATCCCACCACGTCCACCCAGACTCCACGGGGCCACCGTTCAGCTGCCACACGATCCAAGTCTGTGTCTGTGGAGACGGAGGAGGACGAAGATCAGAACGAGGTGGACCCCTATCAGAACTGGTCAACGCACAGCGCTGAGATCGCAAAGTAAAAAACAGAGTAACCAAACCTGAGATCTGTCCCTTTACTGTTGGTTGGTCTTTGTTTCTATCCAAACCTTCATGTTTGTGTTTGCAGGCTCAGTCAGGACCTGGCCAAAGATCTGGCCATCCTGGCCAAAGAAATCCACGACGTTGCCGGGGACGGAGACTCGCCAAGCTCCGGGATGGGCACCACCACCTCACCCACCTCGCTACCCAACACGCCGGCCTCCACCATTTCTGCCAGGGAGGAGGTGGGAAATGCTGCTAACTGCCAAACATCCACCACAACCATCATACCAACTACAGCTTCAGAAACTGGGAACACACGTTCTGACAGTGACTTGTCCATGACCAATAATTTTAAAGATGGTCTGTGATGGTTGGTTTCAGATTAAAATCTCCTTCACAGTTCATTTCTCAGAGTTTGAGCTGATGACTGTCATGATTTTAAGGTTCCTTCAGTGTGTTCCCAGTTTAGAAACATTCGTTTGATGCATCAGGTCTTTTGTAGTTTGGTTTATCGCCTATGAGTCTGAAAACATCAAAAGTGTGTCAGAGGAAAAATTCAGTGTCCTGCATTCGAATTTCAGGTTGCAGGTCGATTGACATCACGCTTTGGATTCTCATGATTCATTTCTCTGTTCTGCTGCACAGGGGCCATCTTATCCATACTTACGTGGGGTTCGACCATCTCAGGTGTCTGATTCTGACTCATCACTCCTCCTGGTTCCCCTCCTCCACCATCCTGCCCCTCCCATCACTGATCCGAACACTCCCCTCTCCCCAGTGTTGGATTGTTCTGAAACACATTTGATATTTTCATTTTGAGACTTTGTCTGATCACATGGTCCAGTTATTAACAAGAAAACTACGGAGCAAGCACAAAACAAATCCATGCTGGTCTTCAGGGTACAGGTTTACCAGAACCTGCCTCAGCCTCTACCTGAACCTCTACCTCAACCTTTACCTGAAGCTCTGCCTCAGCCTCTACCTCAACCTTTCCCTGAACCTTTACCTGAACCTCACTCTCAATTATATATTATTTACAGAGACTTGACAACAAGAGAGGCAGAAAACTCGAGCAGAATCTGGATGGTGGTGGGTTGACATCTGCAAAGACTAGTTTGGACTCTACCCAAACTTAAAATATCCCGCTTTACCCGACCCAATATCAGCTTACTGCAACCTGGGTTACTTACCTGTCCCAGGTCTACCTGTCCAATGTGTAGCTTAGTCTACCTGACCCGCCTTGTAATATCTGTCGTGATCCAGTACAGTCTATGAAAGAAATCAGATTACTGTTTTTGGTTCTGGCTGTAGTGTTATGTGCTTGCTCAGCAGTTTTACCATTCACCTCCTGTCCCTGCTCATGAATGAACTGGTTCTGCTGGTCCTGGAATAGTTAATGGAGCTGTAGCTGGTGACCAGTAGGACCCTCCTGTTGTTGTGAACACGCTGTATCCCAGCAGTACTAAAATTCACTGCATACACTGCCCTCCACCATCGCAGCTGCATGTTGACCTGGTGCATGCGTTCACGGAGCACCGCCATGACCAGCCGGCTGCTCGTTGGTTTGATAACAAATATTCAGTGGTTGGATCACCGGAGCCAGACTCCCTCTACTCTCTTTCCAGCTGGTCCAACATATCCCTGAGGCCAGTTTAAACTACCAGAAGGTTCCTCCAGGTTCTGCTGCAGTCTTGGACCTGGACGCAAACATGAATGAGCCGGAGCCCGGTTCTAAGCAACGCCGTCCATGGAACCGCGAAGAGGTCACTGTCTAATCCGACTGAGGCTACGTTCACACTGCAGCTCAGTGTGTCCTAATCTGAAGTCTACCTTTGTAAGGTGACTCAGTCAGTGTGTCACATTTCGATCTGGACAGTGTGGACGGAGGCCTGCATGTCATAAATGATCATTAAAGTCTAAACAAATCAAACGTCTAGTGAAAACTGGTTGATGTGATGTTAACTTCCTGACTCAGTGAAAAGCAGCAATGTTCCCAGGTGTCTTCTTCTACCTGATAGTGCAGTATTTCACCAAGTCTCCAACCTGCAGGTGAGCCTCACCCTGCTTGCACCAGTGTGTCCTCAGGGTGGAGCTAGAGGAGTGTAATGGGAGCATCATTGGAGATCTGACAGCAGTTGCTTCTGGACCAATGAGCTGGCTGAGAGTCAAACTGTCAAACAAACAAAGACGCTGAATTTCAGACACGAGCCTGCACTGTGAACATATCCTGAATTCAGACTGCAGCTGCTGCAGTTAGTTTTGGTGTGCTGGGAAATCAGGATGTTAAGTTGCTGCCGGTGTTGGTGCTGATGCTGATGACTTTCTCTGGTTCTGAACTCATTCAGGTGATTCTGGACAATCTGATGCTGAATCCAGTGTCTCAGCTGTCTCAGGCCATCCGGGAGAACACCGAGCAGCTGGCCGAGAAAATGAAGTAAGGAAGCTTGTTGTAACACACACTGCAATTACTGTAGCTCTGTGCTTCAGAGGTCTTCAGACAAACCTGTGAAGTGAGCCCAGGTGTGTGCAGTCATCAGTACGAAAACTGCATTTATAACAAAGTATCGTAGACGTTTCACCTACGATAACTTTCACCTCTGACCCGGTGTAACAACGGTTTTTGGGGGTTTGCTTCGTGCGGTCACACCCGTTTGTGTTGGTGCTAACCCTGCAGTGTGTTTGTCCATCCTCAGGGTTCTGTTCCAGAACAAAGCGGAGGTCTGGGAGGAGATTGAGGCAAAGATCAATGCTGAGAATGAAGTCCCCATCCTGAAAACCTCCAACAAGGTTTATCTGCAAACTGTTTAATCCTCATAAAATATCTGATGATCTGATGTGAGCGCAGCTTCAACTCTCTGTGTCGTGTTTCAGGAAATTACCTCCATTTTGAAAGAGCTGAGACGAGTCCAGAGGCAGCTTGAAGGTACGAGCAGATTCAGTATTCAATACACAACCATTATCAAACCAATAACTAACATTCAGACAACCTTAACGTACTTTACCTAGTGTTTCTGTAGTGTTGACAATATTCTGGAAATATTAAACATGTTTGATTTTAACAGTCTGATGTCTCCAGCAGAAAGACGTCAGCAGACTTATTTCACTTTCATTTCATTTTAGTCATCAACACCATCGTGGAGCCTGGTGGGAGCCTCCAGGCTGCAGCCGTTGGGTCATTGTCTCTTGGTCAGACTCGACCGTCCTCGAAGGAGAAGAAACCCGCCAGCAAACCCCGCGGCACACACCCGACCTCCAACGCCAATGAAAGCACCAAAAGACCACCTCGTGGACCCGACGGGGCCCACTACATGGCCTGAACAGGCCACCGTAGCACTTCTGGCTAGTAACTGTGTATCCACACCGCCCTGCCTATGATCAGCCTGATGGTTAGTGGCTGTGGGCTCAGAGATCAGATCCGGTCTGTAGTCTTTATCAGTGATGATGCTTCTGCATAGATCTGTGAACCAATCCAAAGAGTCAGACAGAGGAATGACGTCCTCTGTTCACACTCTCCTCAGTGTCCCACAGTTTAATGCAGGCCACTTACATCCCTGCTGTGTCCCACTTCCATACTACATACAGTACCAACAGTACACAGTGTGTGCACTGGTGTGGACTTGAAGTTTGGAGAGTCTCTTCATTATGCAGGAGCTTGTCTCGATGGTCCGTTTCAGAAAGGAGGACAAGCTCATTGTCCAGGACGGCTTGTGTTCAGTTTCCTTCTGTAAGGCCGGGCTGACAGCAGGTCAAAGCCCCTCATCAACAAGTCTTCAGGTTGCAGTAACATTGCCCAGACCAGGGACACTGTGGCCTTTTCCTGGAGCCAGTCCAGGTTTGATGTAGAGAGGTTAGATCTCTTTGGCCCGGTCAGGCCAAGCCCACAGAAGCAACCTGGAACCACCACAGAGGTCAGGTACCTTTAAGTTAAGAGACCAAAGACCAGAACCAGTCCTGATGGTACCACCAAGCTGATAACTTCTTCTTTGGTGTCTGGGTGATAAATCCACAGACTGTGGTGAGTGACTGTAGTCCACGTACTGTGTGTAGTAATGAAGTGGGACTCGGTTTATCAGATCTTGATGGGCCGTGGGACCCCGAGCGAGCTGCAGCCGAGGTTCTTGTGCTGGGGGTGTGGATGCACTGACACTGTCTTTGTCTTTGAGTCAGTAAGAACAAATGTGAAACTGTAACAATGTAGAACTGCTTCTCCGTCGCACAAGCCGAACAAAATGTCGTCAAAATGCAGCTCACGCCGCCGTAGTGCGTGGATGACATATCCACAACCTTTGTGCTTTGACCACAGATGATAGATTGTCTCATTTCTGTCCATGTTTATGAAGAGAACGTCGTCAGAATGCCGTCAGACAGGAAACACTAAACTCAAAGATGTACCGCTCTCTCTGACTGAATGTTCTGCTGCTGTCTTGCTGTGATCGTGCGATAGCTGTTAATCTGCTTCTGAATGTTGTGAGTGCTGAGTGTGTGTTGACCTGAACAGCTGATCTAACGTGAGACGTCCTGCTGGTCCTTAAACACATCACGACAATCTGCTCTCTGACATGTTTACTGACTCACAAAGCACAAAGCTTGGGTTCAGTCTGAGATGACACTGATGATGATGAGACGACGGCGTCGGTTAAAGGAGCAATATGTAATGTTACCTGTAACACTGACACCTACACCTGCTCACACAGGTTCAACACACCTTCACAAGCATGACATCATCAAACATCTGATGGTGCTCAGACCGTCTGGTCTGATCTGTGTGACGTGGAACAGATGATAGAGTAAATATGTCACACGTGTTAAATGTGTCACGTGTTCCTAGCTACATATTGTTCCTTTAATATGAACACTAAAGGAAACGTCTCTGCGTTATGAATGAACCTCTGAAGGAGAAATGAAGCTTTCTTTGGGTCTGTTGAGTCTGACTGAACTTCCTGTAAAGAGCTCCACATCCAGAGCTTTCAACACGTTTCACGTGACATTCATAGATCAGCTGTCACAACTGGAGGTCATGTATGAAGCGTTTCCTCGTTGTGGGACGTGGGTCGCGAGCTGAGTTGAGATTGAGCTTGATTGTTTTCAACCTTCAGATTTCTTGTAAAAATCTTCCTCATTAGCCTGAACATGCTTCAAAAGTCCATTTAGAAAAAGTGCTTTAAGAATAAAGTATTTAACCACCTGCTCGGCAAACGGCAGGAGATTCAAGTGTGTGTGTGCGTATGTTCGAGTCCTGCCGCCGTCGCTTTGTTTCACTTCCTTTATGTGTTAAGCAGCCTCGCTGTACAGATGATTATTATTATTCATGTTTCAGATGGTGTGCTTAGCTTAGCTTAGCACAAAGACTGGGCACAGGGGGAAACTGTTAGCCTAGCTACATCAGAAGAAAAAAACAAACACCTACACTGTGTCTCAGTTCAGATCCTTCTGTTAGTACTCTTCTATGTAGTACTCTATGTAGTACTCTATGTAGTACTCTATGTACTGTATGTGAAGCTAACTTTAGCGTAGCAGCTAAACAGTCAGGTGTGTATGGTCGTCATGACGTTCTCTGTACTTTAAATATAGTTTCTCGAATAATTATTGATAATAATTTAAATATTGATTAGAAGTGTCGTGTTGGGATCCTGCTTGGCTAACAGTTTCCCCCTTTTTCCTTTATGCTAAGCTAGGCTAAAATCTGCAGTGGAAGCCGGAGATGAAGGTGAACGGTGATTGGCTAGAGAAACAGGGCGTTTTAGACTTTTATTTTGTAAAGTGCATGTTTCCTCTAGTTTGAGGCAAGTTCACCAAATGTGCACTTTTGGGCTTTTATTTTGACAGTCGTGGTGTTTTCCTGCTCTGCAGCCATTCAGAATGTATCGACTCATCACCTGCCCACAGCACAAACCTGATTAGCTGTTGCTGTGATGATGTAACTGCTGCTGCTCCAGGTGATGCAGGTGTTTTGTTACAGTGCATGAAAGACGAATCAAAGCAAACTGTTCGTACTTCCTGTCTGCAGACCGCCGTGTTTCTACAAACGTCCTCATTGGTTCACTTCAGTTGATTGACAGATGTCTGGACACTCACCTGTTCATCAACAGATTTATTTGTAATAAACTGATTTCATGATTTCATGATTCCACTGGTGGTTCATTTAGACTGACTGACAGACAGACAGACAGACAGACAGACAGACAGACAGACAGGCAGACAGACAAATACAGACAGGCAGACAGACAGGCAGACAGACAAATACAGACAGACAGATACAGACAGACAGACAAATACAGACAGACAGACAGACAGATACAGACAGGCAGACAGACAAATACAGACAGACAGATACAGACAGACAGACAGACAGACAGACAGACAAATACAGACAGACAGACAGATACAGACAGACAGACAAATACAGACAGACAGATACAGACAGACAGACATACAGACAGACAGACAGACAGACAGACAGGCAGACAAATACAGACAGGCAGACAGACAGATACAGACAGACAGACAGGCAGACAGATACAGACAGGCAGACAGACAGATACAGACAGACAGACAGGCAGGCAGACAGATACAGACAGACAGACAGATACAGACAGACAGGCAGACAACAATTAGAGCAACAATAATAAATGATCATGTATCAGTAACATCAATAGGACAGTGTCTCATAGAAGGCTGCAGGTTAGAGTTCTGTTTAAGTTACCTGTGTCTCAGGATCTGAGGGAGGTATTAACCATGCACATAACTTCACTCCTCCTTGTTTCATGACAGCAACTTTAAGCTACGAGAACATTGTAGAATTAAAACAGTTACACTCATAACTGTAAACAAACAACATCTGTAGTAATTTGGAACAATTTACTCATACATTGTCTGTAACACAGTATCTCGTGGCATGCTGGGAAATCTTCTGCTAACACCAACAAGTGTAAAAGCGAGTATCAGAGCTCAGAGTTACAGGTTTGATTTAGTGACACTTTATCACACTCGATTTTGAAACCAACTACTTTTAAAGAGAGTAAAATAGAATGGATTTCACTCTATGAGAGAGTAATTAACTCTACTCAAGGGTTTTCAAGGGTTCCTGCCAGAAAACCTGGATCAGACTCCAGGAGGCTTCAAGGGTCCTTAAGTGGAGGGGCTCCCCACAGACCTCTTGATCAAGAAGCCCTGTGCATGCTGGGTCAGGGGTTCAGGTGATCTTGAGAAGATTCAAAGGTTCCCTTTGAGGTGACCATGAGAAGGACTGGTTCTTCTTAGAGTTTATTTGGAGGGTTTGAAGGCTTTTTAGAGTTTCCTTTCAGGGTCCACGAGATCTCAAACTTTATTAAGAAGTTCTCAGCTGTTTCCAACTGTCCAATAAGAAAAACTCTTGACAGGGTTCTATGACAGTTCTGGGGGTTCTTCACAAGGTTCCATGGTTGGTGACAGTTTCAGAGTTTCCTTAAAATGTGTCTAGTGTTCTTTAGAGGCCAAGAAGGATTGGACAGGTGAGATGAGGTCAGGTAGATAAACCTTTAGACACTCCTGGATTATTTAACACGATTTAAGGAGCTGTTTTTTTTCCACTGCAGAACAAACCCTGAACACATCACGGCCTGCAGGCTGACAGCAGTGTTGCCACGGCAACCGGCATGTTGATCAACTGATTCAGGAACTTCTTTACTTCCTGATGACGTCATCGTAAATGACTGAACGTCTTTATGTTTTTACAACGAGGTACTGCAGTGTGCGTGTACTGTACACAGCGGTACACATTAGTATGCACGAGGATGTGAGGAGGAGGTGAAGAGGAGGAGGAGGAGGATGGGCGGAGGAGGAGAAGGAGGAGGAGAAGAGGAGGAGGAGGTGAAGAGGAGGAGGAGAAGAGGAGGAGGAGGTAAAGAGGAGGAGGAGGAGGAGGAGTTGCTGGCGGAGCTCCAACTGAAAGTGAAAGTAACCCTTCAGACACTCCCGGTCCGTTCAGACATCAGCTTCAGCATCAGCCGGTCCCCTTCTTTCCCACTGCAGGTTTTGGTGGATCGTGGTCCTGGTTCTGGTCCTGGTCCTGGTTCTGGCTCTGGTCCTGGTTCTGGTCCTGATGATGAAGTGCTGTTTCTTCCTTTCCAGAAGGACACGGCAGGATGACTCAGGTGATTAAGATTCTCTTATTCAGTCTGATTACAGCAGAGTAATTTCAGCACTGTAGCCAGGCTAACAGAGAATCACAGCTCTACTGAACCATCTATTCCTTTAGGTCTAAGTAGCAATGACTTCATGAGCTTCTTTAATGATAAGATTATAACTATTAGAGACAAAATCCATCACCTCTTGCCCTCAACAGGCATTGATCTGCATTCTGATACAGCAAGTTTGGAAACAGCTGTAAAACCTGATATGTATTTAGACTGTTTTTCCCCCATCGACCTTCATCAAATAACTTTAATCATTTCTGCAGCTAAGCCGTCATCCTGTCTCTTAGACCCCATCCCAACCAGGCTGCTCAAGGATGTTTTACCTCTCGTTAGTCATTCTTTATTAGATACGATTAATCTGTCTTTATTACCAGGATATGTACCACAGTCCTTTAAGGTAGCTGTAATTAAACCTCTTCTTAAAAAGCCCACTTGACCCAGAGGTCTTAGCCAAATACCGACGATATAAAACCTTCCTTTCTGTCTAAGATACTTGAGAAAGCTGTAGCTAATCAGCTGTGTGACTTTTCCATAACAATAGTCTATTGAGGATTTCCAGTCAGGATTTAGAGTGCATCATAGCCACAGGACCGCATTAGTCAAAGTTACAAATGCATCCTAACTGGCATCAGACAAATGGACTCATCTCTTGTACTGTCCTGTCTGTTATCGATCTTAGTGCTGCATTTGACACCATTGACCATCAAATTCTTTTACAGATCTGGAACATCAACTGCATCAAAGGAACGCCTAAGCGGTTTACAAGTCGTATTTCTTAGATCGACTCAGTTTGTTCAGTCACATGATGAATCCTCCATGCAGACCACAGTTTGTCATGGAGTCCCACAAGGTTCTGTACTAGGACCACTTCTCTTTTAGTTATATATGTTCCTTTAGGGAACATATTAGGAATCACTCTATCAATTATTGTTTGTTGACGGACACCCCAATTTATTTATCGATCAGCTGTGCAACCAATCAGTTAACTAAACTCCAAGCATGTCTTAAGTATAAAAAGTTGGTGACCTACAATTTTCTGATGTAAATTCAGACAGCTGAAGTTCTTGTAATTGGACCCAAACACCTCCGACTCTCTTTCTAGAGTCTTAGTTACTTTAGATGGGATCACCTGGCCTCCAGCTCCACGTTAAGAATCTTGAAGTTGTTTTTGATCAGGATTTGTCCTTTAACGTCACATAAAACAAATTTCGAGGACTGCATTCTTCCACTTACGTAACATCGCTAAAATCAGACGCATCGTGTCTCAGCGGATGCAGAAAAACTAGTCCACGCATTTGTTACTTTCAAGGCTGAACTATTGTAACTCTTGTTATCGTGCTCCAATAGATCTCTGAGGACTTTGCCGTTAATTCAGAATGCTGCTGCACGTGTTCTGACAGGAACCAAGATCAGAGATCACATCTCTCCCATTTTGGCTTCCTTCATTGGCTCCCTGTTAAATCTAGAATAGAATTTAAATTCTTCTCCTTACTTACAAAGCTTTCATGGTCAGGCACCATCATATCTAAAAGAGCTCATAATACCTTACTACCCCTCTAGAACACTTCACTCTCAGGCAGCTGGTTCTTGTGGTTCATGTAATTTTATGATTCCTTGTAATTCATTGTCATTTTTTATCAGTCATAGTAATTCATTGTCATTTTATCAGTCATTGTAATTCATTGTCATTTTATCAGTCATATAATTCATTGTCATTTTATCAGTCATTGTAATTCATTGTCATTTTATCAGTCATATAATTCATTGTCATTTTATCAGTCATTGTAATTCCTTGTCATTTTATCAGTCATTGTAATTGTACAATATGTTTGTGTTGATTTGTTCTGTACACTGACATCTATTGCACGTCTGTCCGTCCTGGGAGAGGGATCCCTCCTCTGTGGCTCTTCCTGAGGTTTCTTCCACCTTTTTTCCCTGTTAAAGGTTTTTGTGGGCAAGTTTTTCCTCACTGGAACCGAGGGTCTAAGGACAGAGGGTGTCACTCCCTGTACAGATTGTAAAGCCTCAGAGGAAAATGGACTTTGTGACTTTGGGCTATACAAATAAAATCTGATTTGATTTGATTTGATTTGATTTGATTTGATTTGATTTGATTTGATATTTAATTAAACAGACAGGTTCACAGACAGACAGACAGGTACACATACAGACAGACAGTCACAGACAGGCAGGTTCACATACAGACAGACAGTCACAGACATACAGGTTCACATACAGACAGACAGGTTCATATACAGACAGACAGGTTCACATACAGACAGACAGGTTCACAGACAGACAGGCAGGTTCATATACAGACAGACAGACAGACAGACAGACAGGTTCACAGATAGACAGACAGGTTCACATACAGACAGACAGACAGGTTCACAGACAGACAGGCAGGTTCATATACAAACAGACAGACAGACAGACAGACAGACAGACAGGCAGACAGACAGACAGACAGACAGGTTCACATACAGACAGACAGACAGGTTCACATACAGACAGACAGGCAGGTTCATATACAGACAGACAGGTTCACATACAGACAGACAGACAGACAGGTTCACATACAGACAGACAGGTTCACAGACAGGCAGGTTCATATACAGACAGACAGACAGACAGGTTCACATACAGACAGACAGACAGACAGACAGGTTCACATACATACAGACAGACAGACAGACAGACAGACAGACAGGTTCACATACAGACAGGCAGGTTCATATACAGACAGACAGGTTCACAGACAGACAGACAAGTTCACATACAGACAGACAGACAGACAGACAGACAGACAGACAGACAGACAGGCGGGTTTACAAACAGACAGACAGGTTCACATACAGACAAACAGACAGACAGGTTCACATACAGACAGACAGACAGACAGGTTCACATACAGACAGACAGACAGGTTCACATACAGACAGACAGGTTCACATACAGACAGGTGGCTCCACCTCGTCATGAGTCTAACTCCGCCCCTCCTCCGGGCTGCTCCGTCACAGAACTGAAGGAGCGATGCCGATGAACGGTAGGACCGAGGTTCTTTATGTTTGTCTTTTACTTTGAAGGACCGAGCTTCTTTATGTTTGTCTTTTACTGTGAAGGACCGAGCTTCTTTATGTTTGTCTTTTACTGTGAAGGACCGAGGTTCTTTATGTTTGTCTTTTACTGTGAAGGGGGGTTATTTTCCGCTCAGATCGACGGACAGACACGATCCGGATCGATTACTGATCAGACATTAAACTGGACGAAGTGACGCGTTCAGTCTCTGTCGGCTCTTCATGAATAATTAATTACTCACAGACGTGTCTGATTCTGGGACGGAAGTGACATCATTTAAAATGTTAAAGGTCTCTGAAGTCCAGATCGATCGTGTCTGTTTAGATCTGATCAACAGTGTTTATCTGTAAAAAGACCAGTCAATGATCTGAAGTTCTCAGTAGAACCCTGGTTTTGACCATGTTGAATTTTCAGCAGGAGGAACCAAGCAGAACCAAGAAGGAGAGAAGAAGCGACTGCTTAAACTCAAGAACCCTGTAAAGCTCTGGAAGAACCGCAGACAACAGAACACCACCCGCACTGAAGGTCATTGCCATCTCTAGAACTAACAGAACATCACTAGAACTGACAGAACATCACTAGAACTGACAGAACATCTCTAGAACTGACAGAACATCTCTAGAACTAACAGAACATCTATAGAACTAACAAAACATCACTAGAACCAACAGAACATCATTAGAACTAACAGTACATCACTAGAACTAACAGAACATCATTAGAACTAACAGCACATCACTAGAACTAACAGAACATCTATAGAACTAACAGAACATCATTACAACTAACAGAACATCTGTAGAACTAACAGAACATCTATAGAACTAACAAAACATCACTAGAACCAACAGAACATCATTAGAACTAACAGTACATCACTAGAACTAACAGAACATCTATAGAACTAACAGAACATCACTAAAACCAACAGAACATCATTAGAACTAACAGTACATCACTAGAACTAACAGAACATCTATAGAACTAACAGTACATCACTAGAACTAACAGAACATCACTAGAACTAACAGGACATCTCTAGAACTAACAGAACATCTCTAGAACCAACAGAACATCTCTAGAACCAACAGAACATCACTAGAATCAACAGAACATCACTAGAACTGACAGAACATCTGTAGAACTAACAGAACATATGTAGAACTAACAGAACATCTATAGAACCAACAGTACATCACTAGAACTAACAGAACATCTCTAGAACCAACAGAACATCACTAGAACCAACAGAACATCTCTTGAACCAACAGAACATCACTAGAACCAACAGAACATCACTAGAACTAACAGAACATCTCTAGAACCAACAGTACATCACTACAACTAACAGAACATCTGTAGAACTAACAGAACATCACTAGAACCAACAGAACATCACTAGAACCAACAGAACATCACTAGAACTAACAGAACATCACTAGAATCAACAGAACGTCACTAGAACTAACAGCACGTCACTAGAACCAACAGAACATCACTAGAACCAACAGAACATCACTAGAACTAACAGAACATCACTAGAACTAACAGTACATTACTTGAATCAACAGAACATCACTAGAACTAACAGCACATCACTAGAACCAACAGAACATCACTAGAACCAACAGAACATCACTAGAACTAAGAGTACATCACTAGAATCAACAGAACATCACTAGAACTAACAGAACATCACTAGAATCAACAGAACATCACTAGAACTAACAGTACATCACTAGAACTAACAGAACATCTCTAGAACTGACAGAACATCAGTAGAACCGACAGAACATCTCTAGAACTAACAGAACATCACTAGAACTAACAGTACATCACTAGAATCAACAGAACATCACTAGAACTAACAGAACATCACTAAAATCAACAGAACATCACTAGAACTAACATAACATCACTAGAATCAACAGAACATCACTCGAACTAACAGTACATCACTAGAACTAACAGAACATCTCTAGAACTGACAGAACATCAGTAGAACCGACAGAACATCACTAGAACCGACAGAACATCTCTAGAACTAACAGCACATCACTAGAACCAACAGCACATCACTAGAACCAACAGAACATCTCTAGAACTAACAGAACATCACTAGAACTAACAGTACATCTCTAGAACAAACAGAACATCACTAGAACCAACAGAACATCTCTAGAACTAACATAACATCACTAGAACCAACATAACATCACTAGAACCAACAGAACATCACTAGAACTAACAGTACATCTCTAGAACCAACATAACATCACTAGAACTAACAGAACATCAGTAGAACCGACAGAACATCTCTAGAACTAACAGAACATCACTAGAACTAACAGTACATCTCTAGAACCAACATAACATCACTAGAACCAACATAACATCACTAGAACTAACAGTACATCACTAGAACTAACAGTACATCTCTAGAACCAACATAACATCACTAGAACCAACATAACATCTCTAGAACCAACATAACATCACTAGAACTAACAGTACATCTCTAGAACTAACAGAACATCACTAGAACCAACATAACATCTCTAGAACTAACATAACATCACTAGAACCAACAGAACATCACTAGAACCAACAGAACATCACTAGAACTAACAGAACATCACTAGAACCATCAACATATCAGGTCAGAGTGTGTCAGAACTTACTTTCAATAGAACAATAAAATTCAAGTAGAACATAGAACTTACTCTGTAGATCAGATAGAACCAGCAGAACACCAATAGAATCTCAGTAGGAGTAGGAGAACCTCAGCTAAAGCCAATTTCAACTAATAGCACCAGGATCTCAGGAGAACCAATAGAATATCAGCCAGAACAAACAGAACATTTGTTCCCTGGTCCAACAGAACCACATCACCTTGTTGGTCAGAACAAACGGAACCTTAAATAGAACAATTATAGTCTCAACTGGAATGAATAAATATCTGCTAGACTTCAGAAAGCACCCTGCAGAACTTTATTCAGAGCCAACATGAGCTCGGATTAAACTTCATGTTATCCAGGAGTTCCTTTCCTGGAAATGGTTCTGTTTAGAACCCTGAGGACTGACAAACAGACACGCCAGAACACCAGGCAGTGTGAAACTGGTCTGGGACTATCCGTCGATCTGTGAGAACATGTCCTCAATCAATGGATCGATCAGTGACTGGACCAGTCCATGATCCAGGTCTGAGTCCACATGGTCCAGGTCTGAGCAGGTCTTGTCTGGCCCGTGATGAAGAACTTTTTTAAACCGTTTTTTTATTCGACTTGTGTTTCTTTCATATTTTGTGTTTTTAAACACTAGAACCATCAGCCTCCAGGTGTTTGAACTTCTTCTTTACCTTGTGGTGTTTGCAGAGGATGTGTTGGACAGTGGGGAGGCTGTGCAGCAGGAGAACGAGGAGCAGCTGGAGGAGGTCAGCAGGAGGCTGATTATCAGGGAGGAGCAACTGTTCAGTCAGGACTCTCCTAATGAGGAGGAGGAGGACCAGCTACAGAGAGACTTCGAGGCTCTCAGACTGCAGATAAGGATGGCCATCCAGAACACCTTCACCTCCTCCTCATCCTCCTCCACCACCTTGGCACAGCTGGAGGTGCTGAGGAGTGCTGCAGCCTCCATCCAGCAACTGGAGGAGCAGGACCTGCGCTGGATGGGGTGTGTGGAGGGCCGAGTCCCAGGTTGGCGTCCTCAGAAGTGTCTCAGTGCTCACAACAGTCTGCTGCAGAACGTGGTGGAGTCCAGACTGATGAAGACTGCAGAGGAGGACCAGAATGGACCTGATGGACTGTCCTCAGACCTGAAGAGGGAGGTGAGTTCAGAACTTTGTCCAGTGGCCTATGCAGGTGTGTCATATTGAGAACTTGTGCTACTGATCCACCTGTCCAGGTGTGTCGTTTGGGGATCCGTGTGAAGGATGACCTGCTGTCGGTGGTCAGGATGGTGAAGGACTGTTACCCTCCTCAGATAGACATCCTGAACCTGTATGCTGGACTCTACCATCAGAGCTTCTCAGCTCGGCTGACTGAACTCGCTGGTTCTGGACTGGAGACAGATGACTGCCACTACCTGCTGCTCTGGATCAACCACTATTACCCACAGTGAGTCTTTACCTGAACCATCATCGCTGATACCTGTAGATGTGATCATCCTGTTATGGATCATCACATTTATTGAGGTCCGTCAGGTTGAGGTTCAGGTTCAGGTTCAGGTGCAGGTCATCATCTGTTATGAATGGCTGCAGTGATTCAGAGATCTGGACCCAGTTTCAGGTGTAAAGTCTTTGTCTCCTCCTGCAGGAACATATTAAAGCATGAAGATCTGGAGGGAAAGATAAACACGGCCTGTCTGGGTTCTCTGCTGCTGGAGGACCGCCTAGACCAACTGGAGGACCAGTACCTGACCCACAAAGAGGTAAAAACCAGCAGACTCATGGTACTGGTGTCAGCTGGTCTGGTCTATATCGTTTTTACATCTTGATGCAGTAAAATGCTGTAAAACATTTCTTCGTTCAGGATACAGTGAAGTTGTGGCTGAACACAGCGTTGAAGAAAGAAGAGGAGAGCTGGCTGAGCGGCAAGAAACCTGAACTCATCGACCAATACTGCTTCAGTCCACTGGCTATAGAAGTCATACGGGTGAGACACAGTCAGTACAGGTGAGACACAATTAGTACAGGTGAGGCACAGGTGAGATACAGTACAAGTGAGACACAGTCAGTATAGGTGAGACACAGTCAGTACAGCTGAGACACAGTCAGTACAGGTGAGACACAGTCAGTATAGGTGCGACACAGTCAGTACAGTTGAGACACAGGTGAGACACAGTCAGTACAGGTGAGACACAGTCAGTACAGGTGAGACACAGGTGAGACACAGTCAGTACAGCTGAGACACAGGGGAGATGCAGTACAGGTAAGACACAATTAGTACAGGTGAGACACAGCTGAGAAACAGTACAGGTGAGACACAGGTGAGATACAGTCAGTACAGGTGAGACACAGGTGAGATACAGTCAGTACAGGTGAGACACAGTACAGCTGAGACACAGGGGAGATGCAGTCAGTACAGGTGAGGCACACTCAGTACAGATGAGACACCTGTGATACAGGTAGGTAGTAAACAGGTGTGCAGCAGGTCCACCTGGTTTTGAACATCTACAGGTGGACCTGGTCATGGATATTTGATGGTTTTGTGTTTCCAGGTGATAGACGGCTCCCTGACCGAGTTCAGCCCTGTGATCAGAGACCAAAGTAAAGCTCAGAGGATCACAGTTCACCTGGAGAGCTTCCTCAGCAGGTAGACCACGCCCACTGAGCACATGAACATTAATGATGCAGGTGTTTGTGTAAGATCAATTCTGTGTTTCAGCTATAAGAAGTGTGTGGAGGAGTTTGTGAAGGGAGACCATAGTAACATCCGCTTGGTCGTCAAAGCTCACCTGGTCTGTGAGGAACAGTTCAGGTACGACACAACTGGAGGCACGTGTAGTTTTATTTAACAGCTCTGTAACATCCTGTCCTGAAGCACTGTGGGAATGCGGGGTCGTGTCTAGATGGTAACAGAAGTCATGTGACGTAAAAGTGACGCCATCAGGGAACTTTAAGGAAATATGAACAGTTTTGGAAAACCTGCAGCTCGAACTGCAGACTGTGTTTTCTGAATACTCTGAACAGTCTGCACCTTCGACTTCGACTTCGACTCCAGGGTTACCATCGAGACACGACCTGGAGGGAAGGTGAGGACTGTGTTCTCGTGCTCTGCTGCTGATTGGTTCTCTGTGGCTGTCCGCAGGAATTACATCACAGGTCAAACAGGAAGTCTGTCTGAGCAGCAGATACGTCGCTGTTTGGAGACTCTGTCTGCTCTGCGGGATTGTGGATGCCGATGTTTCATCGATCCGATTTACAACGAGCTGAAGGTACAAATCCTGTGTGTACTGAAGTGTGTGCTGATGGTACTGCAGTAACTGTAAAGAACCTGTTTTAAATGGTTCTGGTTTTAAATAATAGGTTCTGTTGAAGAACATGAACAGAGTCGTCCTCGTTCGTCTTGACTTCATTCAGTCGCAGTGTAGTCAACCTGCCAGCCCCATAAGTGGGAGTGCTGAGTCGTCCATCATTCTTCCTCCTTTCATCGTCAGTAATGTTTGTGTGTTCAGGAGTGTTTGCATGACCTGTGGACATCTAACTGGTTGAAAGGGTCACTTCCTGTCATTGACTCTCTGCTGGACTCCCTGAACCAAGAACTGACCGACCTGAGTGACCTGAAACCATCCTGCAGACAGGTAAGCCTGACTGTTTACCAGTTTACCACCTGTCTGTCTGACTGACTGACAGACTACCTGTCTGACTACCTGTCTGTCTGCAGTCCGTTCTGGGCATCCTCCATGAGGTCGTGGTTATTAAGTATGTGAAGAAGATGATGAATACAAAGAAGAAGATGGACCAGCAGATGGCAGCTCAGAGGATAACTGAAGACGCCCAAAAGATCAACAGCTTCTTCGAGGACAAGGTTAGACATGCTCAGTATCCGTCCTGTGTAGTCCTGTGTAGTCCTGTTTAGTTTTGTGTAGTCTTGTGTAGTTCTGTGTAGTATTAATGTTGTTGTTGTGTCTTCAGGACTGCACTCAGTCTCTGTGGCTCAGTCAGATGCTCTGCAGTCTGGCTGAGATTCTGCGTCTGCAGGATCCTGAAAGTGTTCAGCTCGAGATCATCAGTGTGGCCCGAGCATTCCCCGACCTCGGGTACAGAGAAACAGATATTACTATTCATAGTATTAACAGTATTACCAGTATCCATAGTAATCACAGTATTCATAGTATTCACCGTATTACCAGCATTCACAGAAGTTAACATGTAAACTCATCATGTGACGTTAACACAAGTGTTCAGCTCGAGATCATCAGTGTGGCCCGAGCATTCCCCGACCTCGGGTACAGAGAAACAGATATTACTATTCATAGTATTAACAGTATTACCAGTATTCATAGTAATCACAGTATTCATAGTATTCACAGTATTATCAGCATCAGCACAGAAGTTAACATGTAAACTCATCATGTGACGTTAACATGTAAACTCATCATGTGACGTTAACATGTCGCGTTAACATGTAAACTCATCTTGTGACGTTAACATGTGACGTTAACATGTAAACTCATCATGTGACGTTAACATGTAAACTCATCATGTGACGTTAACATGTAAACTCATCATGTGACGTTAACATGTAAACTCATCATGTGACGTTAACATGTAAACTCATCATGTGACGTTAACATGTGACGTTAACATGTAAACTCATCATGTGACGTTAACATGTAAACTCATCATGTGACGTTAACATGTAAACTCATCATGTGACGTTAACATGTAAACTCATCATGTGACGTTAACATGTAAACTCATCATGTGACGTTAACATGTAAACTCATCATGTGACGTTAACATGTAAACTCATCATGTGACGTTAACATGTAAACTCATCATGTGACGTTAACATGTAAACTCATCATGTGACGTTAACATGTAAACTCATCATGTGACGTTAACATGTAAACTCATCATGTGACGTTAACATGTGACGTTAACATGTAAACTCATCATGTGACGTTAACATGTAAACTCATCATGTGACGTTAACATGTAAACTCATCATGTGACGTTAACATGTAAACTCATCATGTGACGTTAACATGTAAACTCATCATGTGACGTTAACATGTAAACTCATCATGTGACGTTAACATGTAAACTCATCATGTGACGTTAACATGTAAACTCATCATGTGACGTTAACATGTAAACTCATCATGTGACGTTAACATGTAAACTCATCATGTGACGTTAACATGTAAACTCATCATGTGACGTTAACATGTAAACTCATCATGTGACGTTAACATGTAAACTCATCATGTGACGTTAACATGTAAACTCATCATGTGACGTTAACATGTAAACTCATCATGTGACGTTAACATGTAAACTTATCATGTGACGTTAACATGTAAACTCATCATGTGACGTTAACATGTAAACTCATCATGTGACGTTAACATGTAAACTCATCATGTGACGTTAACATGTAAACTCATCATGTGACGTTAACATGTAAACTTATCATGTGACGTTAACATGTAAACTCATCATGTGACGTTAACATGTAAACTCATCATGTGACGTTAACATGTAAACTCATCATGTGACGTTAACATGTAAACTCATCATGTGACGTTAACATGTAAACTCATCATGTGACGTTAACATGTAAACTCATCATGTGACGTTAACATGTAAACTCATCATGTGACGTTAACATGTAAACTCATCATGTGACGTTAACATGTAAACTCATCATGTGACGTTAACATGTAAACTCATCATGTGACATTAACATGTAAACTCATCATGTGACGTTAACATGTAAACTCATCATGTGACGTTAACATGTAAACTCATCATGTGACGTTAACATGTAAACTCATCATGTGACGTTAACATGTAAACTCATCATGTGACGTTAACATGTGACGTTAACATGTAAACTCATCATGTTACGTTAACATGTGACGTTAACATGTAAACTCATCATGTGACATTAACATGTAAACTCATCATGTGACGTTAACATGTGGCGTTAACATGTAAACTCATTATGTGACGTTAACATGTGAAGTTAACATGTAAACTCATCATGTGAAGTTAACATGTAAACTCATCATGTGACATTAACATGTAAACTCATCATGTGACGTTAACATGTTTGACACAGACATTCGGGTTGTATGACACGTGTAGGCTGCAGCGGGTGTACCTGCACACACCTGTCCTCTGTCAGCAAACACCTGAGCCATGACCTCAATCAGCTTTGTTAAAAAATACCTGTTGGCTGTGAGAGACGGCAGGTGTGGCCAGGTTGAGCTCAGGTGTCACCTGTGTGAAGGTGAGTTCACACAAGAACACCTGACTTCATGTTATAACAGGTCATACAGGAAACAGGAAATGAGATCATCACATACTGTTTTTATTGATCGATGCTTTGTCTGCTCTCTCCTCAGCGATGATCACGTGACGGCGCTGCTCTCGTTGAAATCCGGCCTAACAGCTGCTAACATTCGCTTAATCAGGCAGAGCGTGAAGGCGAACGGCACCCTTGATGCCTCCACCAATCACAGCCCTTTGTTCTTCTCCAAGGTCAAAGTTCAACGGATCAATAACATGATCAAACAGATGAGGCTGAAGACATGAAAATGATGTTAACATCACGCCTCATCAACGTCCTGCTTTTCTCCTGTTGCATGTTAGCAGTCAGTAAACAGTGTTGTACACCACCATTCAAAAGTTCACGTTAGTTTAAATAGGACATGTTGCATAATGAACAGTAAGTAAATACTTTTTTTTTTATGGACAATAACATGGAATTTTCAAAGTGACCCCAAACTATACATACATACATACATACATACATACATACATACATACATACATGATCGTATTACCGATATTAAGCAGTGGTTGGCCCGAAATTTTCTTCATTTAAACGATGACAAAACTGGATGTATTGTGTTTGGGGATACTGTGACGGCTGGCCTCGGCACCCTGTCCTCTAAGCTGAATTCAGCCGTCAGAAACCTGGGAGTGACCTTTGACAGTCACCTCAGGTTTGACAAACACATCAACAACGTTGTCAGGACGAGTTTCTTTCAGTTGCGTCTCCTGGCCAAAGTAAAAATGTTTTTAAGCCGTCACGACCTTGAGAAAGCCATCCATGCCTTAATAAGCTCAAGGTTAGACTATTGCACTTTATGTTGGCGTCTCCCAGTCTTCCCTCAGTCACCTTCAACTTGTGCAAAACGCTGCTGCCCGTCTTTTAACCAATACCAACAGGCGTGAGTATATCTCTCCTGTTCGTAACTCCCTTCATTGGCTTCCTGTCCTTTTTAGAATTGACTTTTAATTTTTGTTTTTAAAGCTCTTAACGGCCTCGCCCCTTCGTATTAATCTGAGCTTTTAACTGTCCGCAATCCTGGTAGAGCTCTGAGCTCTAAAGATCAACTTTTGCTGGAAGTGCCCAGGTCTAAATACAAACACTGGGGTGACCGAGCATTTTCCGTTGCCGCCCCAAGACTCTGGAATAAACTCCCCATCGAGATGCGTCTTGTTTCTGACCTGGGCCTCTTTAAATCCAGGCTAAAAACTTATTTAGGATGGCTTTTAATACCCAGTAGTATGATGACACTTTTATCTTATTTGATTTTGTTGTATTTTATTGTTTTTATTGTTCTTTATTGTTTTTACTTATTGTTCTCTTTATGTATTATCTACTGCAAAGCACTTTGGTACACCGAAAGGAAAGGGGCTGTATAAATAAAGTACATTTACATTACATTTACAAAGTACATACAGTGTGTAGCGTTACACTAACTCATCGTGAAACTGGAAGCAGCAGCACATGGCCGGTCAACTTCATGAATGTTTGTTTGGTGTGTTCATGTGTCATGACTCTTGCTGGGATTTATGTTCTGAGTAAAAACTGGACAGTTACGTTAACGTTAATAAACCATGAAAACCAGACGAGAACTGTCTGCGTGACTTCGATCGTTCGAACCAAAGACGTGACGGTAACAGAGATTAAACTGTCGTGTGCAGAGATGAATGTTAAATCTTTGGACTGATGCTCAGTTTAGGACACAAACTGTCTTCAGTTTGTGTTCAGCACACATTAAATTGACACTACATGAACTTTAAAAAGTTTGTTAGTTAATTTAGTACTACACATTCAGTAAACAAGTTTTTAACTCAACAGTCTTACAAGTTTACTTCATTTTTTTTTTGATGCGACATGTTTGCAAACTGTCTTAAAGCCAGGTCAACTTATTACAGACAGACAGACAGACAGACAGACAGACAGACAGATACTACCAGCAGATGGCAGCAAAGTATGAAATGATTGAAGAGATTTACACTGTGGATAAAAGTTTAAGAAACAACATGAACTAAACTTCTTTTGTCTGTGTTTCCACTCTGGCTCATATGGATTAACACTGACAACGTGTCAATGCTTTTAGTCAGCTGTGTGGTAGAAGATCCACGTCCAGTCACAGTCTTTCTACCGTCTTCTTTCTACCTATGTGAAGCACTGTTTTTTTAAATCAGTGTGAGAATTTCTCCTCACTGTTGACATGTAGATGATCCTGAGAGTTAAATATTCAGATTAATTATGTTTGACCAAGGATTTGATGCAAGGTGATTTAATTTGGATATTTCTGATGGTTTGAACACTTTAGAGTTGTTGTCTTTCTGTAGCATCAACATGAATAGTCAGAGCAGCACGCATTTCCTGTTTGTGGCTGCACTTACAAACTTTAGTTTAATTACTTTATTTTCAAATATTGTGACTGAAATTTATTAAACATTTTCAAAATATTTAAATGATACAAATTAAATTAGAAATAGTAAAAATCAGTTTAAGACAAAAGAATGTTGCAGTGAGATTTATAATCTAATTATGTTTGTATTATTATTGTGATCTTAACAAAGACACTGATTCATTCATTTATTATGTGTATGTTGAATGAGGACAGGTGAGCAGCAGATGTTTATTTCGGGTCCACACAGACTTTATTTCATGTTTCAGGTGTTAGAGATCCAACAGGTGAGACAGGAAGTAGAAAATCCTTCACCTGTTGGAGGCTGAAGTCTAACTGAGGCTCTAAACGCCCTGTAGCATCAGGACGGACTCTGATTGGTTACAGTGAGGAAAGGGGGAGGACAGGGTGATGGGGGGTGAGGTGAGGGGGAGGAGTCAGCTGTGATAGGGAGGAGTCAGCTGTGAGGGGGAGGGGCCGGCACAGAGTCACAGTTCACTTCTGCTCGGGCATCAGGTCGTCGATGGACTCTCCGGCCTCCAGACGTTTCTCCATGTCCACCAGCAGGTTGACTCCGTCCACGACCATCTGGACCAGCTCCACCTCAGAGAAGCCCAGGCGGTCCGCGTTAGAGATGTCAAAGACTCCGCCCACTGCCGCCGTGTCCACGCCACCTGACAGACACATACAGGAAGTGATGTCACAGGGACAGGGTTGGGATTGTCATCACCTCAAGTGTGAATCACTTTAAACTTTCATTTAAATTTAAAATAGAATTAAAAGGATTTTATTTTGATAGTGACTTCCTGTTTTGCAGATTCCACCTCTCTGTCTACCTACCTGCCTGTTTGTAACCCAGTAACTACTCTAGTTACTTTCTGGGGAGAAGTAACTAGTAACTGTAACTAGTTACTTCTTTAGAGTAACTTGCCCAACACGTCTGTCTGTCTGTCTCCCTCTCTCTCTCTGCCCGTCTGTCTACCTGTGCCTCTCTTCTGCAGCCTCAGCCTCTTCAGGATCTCCCCGAACTTGTCGTGCTTGCTGACGTTCGGCAGTTTGACGTGGACTCCGGCCCTCAGTCCGGTCCCTAGGTTGGACGGACAGGTGAGGACATAGCCCAGGTGTTCGTTCCACATGAACTCGTGACCTCGCTCCTTGAACAAGCCCTCAATCTGCCAGAGAGAGAGAGAGAGAGAGAGAGACACACACAGGTGAGATGTGATGTCACGTTATCTAAAGAGCACCTGTGGTAGAAACAGGAAGTGATCGTGCAGGTGTTCACCTTGGTGAGTCCGGTGCAGAAGCGGGTGAACACCTCCCTCATGTTGCCTCCTTTCTGCATGCTGATGACACGCAGGTGGTCCTCCTCGTTCACCCACACCAGGAAGGTCTTGTTGTCGTTGTGCCTGCAGGCGAGAGTGAGGGCTTAATCACAAGAGGACAGGAAGTCGACAAACCAGGTGAGCGGCCAAGTCAAAGGTCGTCATACTCACCAGATCCCGCGGCCGTCGGGCCAATCACGGGCCATGCCAGAAGCCAGCAGAAGGGGGGAGACAGGCTTGTCAAACAGGAAGTGGTCATCGATCAGCTGCTGCTGTTCTTCCTCCGTCATGTTCTTCAAGGCGTAGTACTTCCCCTTCAGGTCCCCGTCTAGCAAGTCCAGACCTGCAGACAGCAGAACCCAAAGTCAGGACTGTCTGGATCTCAGAATCCGGATCAGGGTCCAGATCCCACAACAACAGAGAACAACGCAGACTGGACCCCCCAACTCAGCCTGCCTCACCCTTGCTTTACCCTCGCCCACAAACATTGGGTTCAACATGGCAAACTTTGAAGAGGACTAAACTAAACAGAACGATGATGAATGAATGATTAATGTTCTAATAAGACCGTGTCCATGTTACACCTCCCTCCCTCCGTCTGTGCCTGGTGTTTATAGGTTCAGTTAGTCCAGTTCCCTTCAGTCTCATTTGAATATGAAAGAAGAGGTTTCAAGTTCTCATTAAGAGTCTGAGCAGGACGCCGCAGAGCTCACACTTATATAATCAGGGACACGCTCACTGAGGCATGATGGGAAAGATCTAAATAAAGAGCTGCAGTCAGGCTGACATGAAACCAGAGTGTCCCTGAACGCACCGTCAGAGTTCAGACTTTAAATCCTCGTTTGAACATCGTTTATTCTGACATAATGTCATTCACCTGTTTGCAACCGCTGACAGTGACTTGCCAACTTCGTGTTTCTCTTTCAGATCGAATGTTCTTTAGATGTTACTTTGTATTCGTTTGAGGAAAATAAAGTTTACTGAATAATTAATGACCTCAGCTCGTTATCAAACAAGAGAAAGCATAACTCGTCTTTAATTTATTATTCATGAGAATATTGTCTGAGGTGCGTTGACAGAACTCACGGGTCCTCGTTAGTCCTGTTCTGATAGTCTGTCAGTGAAAATGATTCAGAAATGTTTAGCACGATGAGCTGAGGGCACGCAGGAAGTGATGTCATACTTTCAATAGAGAGGTTCTCAATGGCTCGGCGTTCTCCGCGGCTGCAGTGTGGTGGAAGACAGAAGCCACGAATGCTCCGTCCTGTCCGGACCCGAGAGCTCAGAACATAGTTTGGATCCAGATCATCTCCACCCTGAAACACAGCAAAGAAAAAGATGTACCCACGGAAGTGGTACCAGAACCAGAACTGCCAGTCTGTCCAATAATCAAGCTGCAGCTCTTCATGGTTCAGGTCAGTCTGTTGTCGTTTACCTGCAGCTCTTCATGGTTCAGGTCAGTCTGTTGTTGTTTACCTGCAGCTCTTCATGGTTCAGGTCAGTCTGTTGTTGTTCACCTGCAGCTCTTCATGGTTCAGGTCAGTCTGTTGTTGTTTACCTGCAGGTTTTCAGAGTTCAGGTCCGTCTTGTGTTTGTCTGATGGTTTGTATCCTCCATGACGGTCTTCGATCACCGGGTCCAGCAGGTCTTTGAACACCTCGTAAGTCTCCTCATCTCCGGCGACGCAGCCCACCGTCATGATGAAGGGGTGACCTGCAGAACCACAAAATGTCCGCTCATTTCCTGCTGATCTGTGACTTTTTGACTGTTGGCCATCTTGGGCTGATGATGTGATTAAATAAGTTGGTTTTAAGGTTTTGTGACAAACATTAAAAAAACATTTCACTTTTCTCATATTCGGGATGCTTGAGATTTCTCCACTTAGTGACTTGATTTCTGTGCAGCATGTTGGATTTGATGAAGGATCAAGTGATCAGACAAGAAGTAAATGTCACGTCCCTGCAGGGGAATTAACAAGCACAAATTACCCTGATCTAACGGGTCAATCCAATTAAAGAGTTTATTAGCACATGAAGAACAGAACGTCTCTCGGTGAAGGTGACAAATATCATGGAAGAGGAAAATGTACCTGGTCTGACAAAAGGGAGATACAGAGGAAATGTCTAGTCTGAAAAGATTTACCTTGATGGCTGTTACCTGGTTGGGGGTTGTTAACTAATTTGATGGTTGTTACCCAGGAGTGGGGGGTTGTTAACTAGTTTATGGTTGTTATCCGGGTTGGGGGTTGTTAACTAGTTTGATGGTTGTTACCCAGGGTGGGGGGTTGTTACCCGGGTTGGGGGTTGTTAACTAATTTGATGGTTGTTACCCAAGGTGGGGGGTTGTTAACTAGTTTGATGGTTGTTACCCAGGAGTGGGAGTTGTTAACTAGTTTGATGGTTGTTACCCGGGTTGGGGGTTGTTAACTAGTTTGATGGCTGTTACCCAGGGTGGGGGGTTGTTAACTAGTTTGATGGTTGTTACCCGGGTTGGGGGTTGTTAACTAGTTTAATGGCTGTTACCCAGGGTGGGGGGTTGTTACCCGGGTTGGGGGTTGTTAACTAATTTGATGATTGTTACCCAGGAGTGGGGGTTGTTAACTAGTTTGATGGTTGTTACCCAGGGTGGGGGGTTGTTACCCAGGAGTGGGGGGTTGTTAACTAGTCTGATGGTTGTTACCCAGGAGTGGGGGGGTTGTTAACTAGTTCGATGGCTTTACCCAGGGGGGGGCTTGTTGTTAACTAGTTTGATGGTTGTTACCCAGGGTGGGGGGGTTGTTAACTAGTTTGATGGTTGTTACCCAGGGTGGGGGTTGTTAACTAGTTTGATGGTTGTTACCCAGGGTGGGGGTTGTTAACTAGTTTGGGGGTTGTTAACTAGTTTGATCGTTGTTACCCAGGGTGGGGGGTTGTTAACTAGGTTGGGGGTTGTTAACTAGTTTGATCGTTGTTACCCGGGTTAGGGGTTGTTAACTAGTTTGGGGGTTGTTAACTAGTTTGGGGGTTGTTACCCAGGGTGGGGCTTGTCACCTGGTCTGAGGGTTGTTACCCAGGGTGGGGCTTGTCACCTGGTCTGAGGGTTGTTACCTGGGTTGTCGACTCCAGTCTGGATGACGTCGTCCAGGGTGAACCCGCTGGGCGTCTCTTTGTCGCGCAGGTTGGCGTACATTTCAGGGGTGAGCACCTTGGCCATGTGGTTGTTGTGCTGGCTGAGGTCGGGGTACTCTTGCTCTGATGAGTAGTTCATCTTCAGCTTGTTGTGGGTGTTTCCGAAAGGCATGATGACGTCCGGGCGGCTGACCTGGGAACGTTGAGATAAAAGCAGATCGTCATCAGCTGGACGGGTTCAACTGTCCGTCTGAGATGCAGTTCTACCAACAGACCGTTTGGACCCAGGACTTTGTTCAAAGAATGAAACCAGATGTGAGAATGGTTTATTTATTTAATACACAAATGTTGTGATTAATTACATATTATTGATTATTACTTATTTATTAATGATTGTTCTGTTTTAGACTTTGTTTTAACAAAGTCCTCTTTAAACTTGAAGTGAAACAAAGTCCTTAATCAGGAGTACACCATGTACATAAAGTATTTAGTTACAGCTGACCTCGGCTCAGAATTATGTGACTCATCAAAATCTGTGCAGGTGTCATAGACTCGGCTCGGTTCGGCTCGGCTCGGATCAGGCTTGCCTTGAGGGGATCAGTGAGTCTAAACCTGCTCGGGACGTGCGGGAGGCCGCCGGAGTGACGCAGCAGCAGCAGCAGGCCGACGTTAACCCTTCAGGAGGCGGCTGCTGCACCGCGCGACGCCCCGGTCACCTTCAACACCTCCAAAAGATTCAGAACCCAGAGAAGGTTCTGATGGGCGGAACCGGCACATGAACCGGTCCCGCACGAGCTGTTTATTCATTGGCTCAGCGGGTAATGACACTGCAGTGACTGAATAACGGAACACAATCCGGTATTATCCCGTTAATCGCGTAGTCTAATCAGACGGAGCATGCGCAGTGTGAAAGATGTGATGATGAAGATCGAAAAGATCGATAATCAATAATCAAACAACCGGAAATAAAACGTCGTCTCCTCTTTGTCCTCGTGCAGATTACGCCTGAGTGGATTAATTTAAGGTGGATTTATTTAAGGTGGAAAGCTGCACGTTTAAAGCGTCAGTCGGTGTTTTTGTCTCATCATCACGATCCGAGCTGCAGACGGAGACTGCGCAACACCTGCACAGGACGGACCGCAAGGTCGTCTGGATGCAGACAGACAGACAGGCTGCACAGAGACAGACAGCTCTCTGCAGCTCTGCAGCTCACAGACAGCAAACAGCCTGTCTGTCCTTCCGCGGCCTGTCTGTCTCTCCGCAGCCTGTCTGTCTCTCCGCAGCCTGTCTGTCCGCCTGCTCCTTTGTTCTTTAAATGCCTGTCTCCCTCTCTGGCCCTCTGATTTGTGTGACCCCGCAGAGCGCGCTGCTCTCCCGCATAATGAACAGATGACCTGGTGTACTGATGACGCTGTGATTGGTCAGATGGAAAGTGCTCCTACCTGTCGGCTCGGTTCTGCTGCTGTGGTCTGAAGCGGGTCCGGTTCTGCTGCTGCGGATTAAAGCGGCTTTCAGCCTTTTATACCCGCCCCCGGCTCCTCATTGGCTCCTATTTACAGTCCATTCATTCCATTGGACAGAGAGCCCGCTGACGGTCACGTGGTCTGACTCTCTCTCTCTCGCTCTCTGCCGCAGTGCCTCTGAGCCAAACACCGTGATGCCTTCATGATTTCTGTAAATTACAGATTTCTGCAGCAACAACACAAGACAGACATCTGATATCACTGACTGCTCCAACAGCAAGAGGCGAGACTACCTCTGTGCTGTGATGACATCATGAGGATGACTTTCCTCCACGACGACAAGGACGAGAGGAGGCAAAACAAATCAGGAAACCTGGTATCTCCTGACATCTCCTCACTCTCACTATGGAAACCCAGTATGTGCCAGTGTGAAAACCCAGTATGTCCCAGTATAAAAACCCAGTATGTCCCAGTGTGAAAGCCCAGTATGTCCCAGTGTGGAAACCCAGTATGTCCCAGTGTGAAAACCCAGTATGTCCCAGTATAAAAACCCAGTATGTCCCAGTGTGGAAACCCAGTATGTCCCAGTGTGAAAACCCAGTATGTCCCAGTGTGGAAACCCAGTATGTCCACACTTACAAGGTTGTCAGCTGAAAGCAGCAGTGACGACAGCTCACCCTACTCCTCCCTGCGGCCAATCAAAGTGCTGCTCAGCCTCCTGTCCACTGATTGGCTGAAGATGTCAACAGAGCGCCACAGTTCACGTGCAGAAACAGGTCAGTGAACGTCTCATCAGTCTGTCTGTAACTGTCTGTCTGTCTGTCTGTCTGTCTGTCTGTAACTGTCTGTCTGTCTGTAACTGTCTGTCTGTCTGTCTGTCTGTCTGTAACTGTCTGTCTGTCTGTCTGTAACTGTCTGTCAGTCTGTCAGTCTGTCTGTCAGTCTGTCTGTAACTTTCTTTCTGTCTGTCTGTAACTGTCTGTAACTGTCTGTCTGTCTGTAATTGTCTCTTTGTCTGTAACTGTCTGTAACTATCTGTAACTGTCTTTCTGTCTGTCTGTAACTGTCTGTCAGTCTGTCTGTAACTGTCTGTAACTGTCTTTCTGTCTGTCTGTCTGTAACTCTCTGTAACTGTCTGTAACTGTCTTTCTGTCTGTAACTGTCTTTCTGTCTGTCTGTCTGTAACTCTCTGTAACTGTCTGTAACTGTCTTTCTGTCTGTCTGTAATTGTCTCTTTGTCTGTAACTGTCTGTAACTGTCTGTAACTGTCTTTCTGTCTGTCTGTCTGTCTGTAACTGTCTGTCTGTCTGTCTGTAACTGCCTATAACTGTCTCTTTGTCTGTAACTGTCTGTCTGTAACTGTCTGTAACTGTCTCTTTGTCTGTAACTGTTTGTAACTGTCTGTCTGTAACTGTCTCTTTGTCTGAAACTGCATATAACTGTCTGTCTGTTACTGTCTCTTTGTCTGTAACTGTTTGTAACTGTCTGTCTGTAACTGTCTCTTTGTCTGTAACTGTCTGTCTGTAAATGTCTCTTTGTCTGTAACTGTTTGTAACTGTCTGTCTGTAACTGTCTTTTTGTCTGTAACTGTCTGCCTGTATCTGTCTGTATGTATGTCAGTCTGTCTGTAACTGTCTGTCTGTCTGTGTCTGTCTGTAACTGTCTGTCTGTCTGTAACTGTCTTTCTGTCTGTCTGTCACTATCTTTCTGTCTGTAACTGTCTGTAACTGTCTTCCTGTCTGTCTGTAACTGTCTCTTTGTCTGTAACTGTCTGTCTGTATCTGTCTGTCTGTATGTAAGTTTTTCTGTAACTGTCTGTCTGTCTGTCTGTCTGTCTGTCTGTCTGTCTGTCTGTAGCTGTCTGTCTGTAACTGCCTATAACTGTCTCTTTGTCTGTAACTGTCTGTCTGTAACTGTCTCTTTGTCTGTAACTGTCTGTAACTGTCTTTCTGTCTGTCTGTAACTGTCTCCAACTGTCTGTCTGTATCTGTCTGTCTGTATGTATGTCTTTCTGTAACTGTCTGTAAATGTCTGTCTGTCTGTCAGTCTGCCTGTAACTGTCTGTAACTGTCTGTCTGTAACTGTCTGTCTGTCAGTCTGTCTGTAACTGTCTGTCTGTCTGTCTGTCTGTCTGTCTGTCTGTCTGTCTGTCAGTCTGTCTGTAACTGTCTGTCTGTCAGTCTGTCTGTAACTGTCTGTCTGTCTGTAACTGTCTGTGACTGTCTGTCTTGTAACTGTCTGTCTGTAACTGTCTGTAACTGTCTGTCTGTATCTGTCTGTCTGTATGTATGTCAGTCTGTCTGTAACTGTCTGTCTGTCTGTGTCTGTCTGTAACTGTCTGTCTGTCTGTAACTGTCTTTCTGTCTGTCTGTCTGTAACTGTCTGTAACTGTCTTTCTGTCTGTCTGTAACTGTGTGTAACTGTCTTTCTGTAACTGTTTGTCTGTAACTGTCTGTAACTGTCTCTTTGTCTGTAACTGTCTGTAACTGTCTGTCTGTATCTGTCTGTCTGTATGTATGTCTTTCTGTAACTGTCTGTCTGTAAATGTCTGTCTGTCTGTCAGTCTGTCTGTAACTGTCTGTCTGTAACTGTCTGTTTGTCTGTAACTGTCTGTCTGTCTGTAACTGTCTGTAACTGTCTGTCTGTCTGTCTGTCTGTCTGTAACTGTCTGTCAGTCTGTCTGTAACTGTCTGTCTGTCTGTCTGTCTGTCTGTCTGTCTGTCTGTCTGTCTGTAACTGTCTATCTGTCTCTAACTGTCTGTCTGTCTGTCTGTCTGTAACTGTCTGTCAGTCTGTCTGTCTGTAACTGTCAGTCTGTCTGTAACTGTCTGTCTGTCTGTCTGTAACTGTGTGTAACTGTCTTTCTGTCTGTCTGTAACTGTCTGTAACTGTCTTTCTGTCTGTCTGTAACTGTCTGTAACTGTCTCTTTGTCTGTAACTGTCTGTCTGTAACTGTCTGTCTGTAACTGTCTGTAACTGTCTCTTTGTCTGTAACTGTCTGTCTGTAACTGTCTGTCTGAAGGTTCAATAAAGTTTTCGTGTTTGAATGTTGCAATGATGCGTTCACTGTCTCCTTGTTCGTTTGGGCTCTCAGCCTGCTGGCAGCACTGCTGCTTTCCCACGACTCACCAAGCACCAAGTTACCAAGCAACCAGGAGCCAGCAGCCATGACTGCTTTGTTCCTGAGGTGGCTGAAACCTGCAGGAAGGAAGTAACACTGACTGTCAGTGGTCTGTTGATGAAGCTTCATACTGTTGATGAAGCTTCATACTGTTGATGGAGCTTCGTACTGTGGTCTGTTGATGGAGCTTCATACTGTGGTCTGTTGATGAAGCTTCATACTGTTGATGAAGCTTCATACTGTTGATGGAGCTTCGTACTGTGGTCTGTTGATGGAAGATGAAGGAGGTGAACAGGAGAGCAAAGTAATAGAGGAAGGGGCTTCTGAGGGTCAGGCCGTCTCCTTGACAACCGCCTCCCTCTGTGATTGGCTGCTGGAGGAGCTGCAGTGCTGCAGACGAACAGCAGGGGGACACTGACTTTGTGATGAGTGTGTCTGTGGCTCCCTCTGCTGGACCCTAACAGGAACCACAGCAGTCTGATCACAGAGGTACTGACATCAACAGACACCAAAGAAGAAGAAGGAAAGGTCAACCGGGGATCCAGTGCGACAGTCTGGACCCGGTTCAGTGTGTATTTGTTGATGAAGGTTGGTCACATGATCAGAGCTGTTTGAATCCTCTGAACATAGAAAGGAGCTTCAGTGCTTCCTTCTTTATCTCCTTCAGAGGACACACTGGACCATCCTTTACCAAAGGAGAGGAGATAATGCCATCCCACAATGCAGTGCAGCAGCAACAAAAAGTGCTGAGTCATTGTGAAGCAGACAAAGCTGAGTTTATGAGCAGAGCATGTGGATATGAACATACGTGATGACATCATAAACATATGTGATGACGTCATGAAGTGTGTTCTGTTGTTGACTGTGGAACTGCGTTCACACACAGCAGTTTGACAAACGTTATGTAAATGTTGTCAGACGTTAATAAGTTGTCCCGACCATTGAGATGAATGTAAAACATGAATGTGACGTTCAGTGTGACGTCAGAGTGTCTGTAACTGTGACGGATGTCCAGCGTCCTGCAGATTATCATGAAGTCAGCTGATCATTGATTAATGTGTGTGTCTGTGTGTGTGTGTGTGTGAGTGTGTGTGTGTGTGAGTGAACAGGAGGGTGAGCAAACACGCAGAGACCAATATCAACATGGAGCTGTTTCTAGTCCATCACACCACTTTGTAGCTCACCTATGACCTCTCCTTCACACCTCATGCCATTCAACATCGAGGTCAAGGACAAGTGTTTAGGACCATTTTTAGATTTGTATAATTATATTTTATATTTTTTATATTTTTTTTTACATCTTTTACTATACTCGTGTCCATGCTGTTTGGGACAAGAGAGAAACATAATTTCGATGCTCTGTATGTCCTGTACACATAGCAGCATTGACAATAAAGTTGGCTTTGACTTTGACTTTGGCTTTGAAGTGTTTAGGACAAGTGTTTAGGACAAGTGTTTAGGACAAGTGTTTAGGACAAGTGTTTAGGACAAGTGTTTAGGACAGGAGGTCATTGTTTTGATCATTTGGCTGTACCCAAAGACTCAGTTTAGGTCTGAGTCCTGGATCATCAAAAAGATAAAAAAGAACTACAGATCAGGTGACATCAAAAAGGACTACAGATCAGGTGACATCAAAAGGGACTACAGATCAGGTGACATCAAAAAGGACTACAAAGCAGGTGACACCAAAAGGGACTACAGATCAGGTGACATCAAAAAGGACTACAGATCAGGTGACATCAAAAAGGACTACAAAGCAGGTGACATCAAAAGGGACTACAGATCAGGTGACATCAAAAGGGACTACAGATCAGGTGACATCAAAAGGGACTGCAGATCAGGTGACATCAAAAAGGACTACAAAGCAGGTGACACCAAAAGGGACTACAGATCAGGTGACATCAAAAGGGACTACAAAGCAGGTGACATCAAAAAGGACTACAGATCAGGTGACATCAAAAAGGACTACAGATCAGGTGACATCAAAAAGGACTACAGATGGTCTGTGACCTCTGATCGGCTGCACTGTTCACTGCTAATGAACTAATGTAACATGCTTTTGTTTTGAAAGAGTTTTTATATTTTATTTTGTCTGGTGTGACAGTGAAACACCAACAGGTACAGGTGTGTTTAATGACACAGGTGTGTTTAATGACACAGGTGTGTTTCATGTACAAAGTGTCCCAGTCACAGTTTGTTGGTGAACGTCTTGGTGCTCAGCAGGTTGGAGTCCATCCAAACACTGAGGTTTTCTCTGGCTCCTCTGGTCCGGATCAGAACTGAGCCTCTTAGAGAACATCTTGAGATGTTGCAGGCTGATGGTTGTTAACTAGTTTTGACTAGTTTAGCTGTCCTCAGGATGCGAGCTGGTCACAGGGGATCTGGACCTGCTGGGACGGCACCTCCTGCTCGGCGGTGACTGTTGGGACGTTGATGTTTGGGTCGTCCTCCACCTGGTAACACTTCCCCAGGTTCTTGATGATGTTGAAGTTGGACCGGGCTGTTTCTGCCAGGCTGTTCTCGAGAATCCAGCCGTCTGATTCTGAGTCTGGATCACCCAGACGGAGAACATTTTCCATGGCTGTCTGCAGGTAACGGACCCCCGTCAGAACCAGCAGCTGGGGCAAAAGAAGAAGATGTTACACAGACAATGTTTTACCACATCAGGCGACGTGAGAAAGACCTACAGATCAGGTGATGTGAGAAAGAACTACAGATCAGGCAATGTGAGAAAGAACTACAGATCAGGTGATGTGAGAAAGAACTACAGATCAGGTGAGAGAAAGGACTACAGATCAGGTGTGAGAAAGAACTACAGATCAGGCGACGTGAGAAAGAACTACAGATCAGGTGTGAGAAAGAACTACAGATCAGGTGTGAGAAAGAACTACAGATCAGGCGACGTGAGATGGAACTACAGATCAGGTGACATCAAAAAGAACTACAGTGAGAAAGTTGTGATGTAAACAGCTTTATGTAATCTACACTGTACATATATATACTACTGTACACACATTCTGTCTGTAGACAGTAGTATATGATACAGTATCATATACTACTGATACTACTGACAGGTGCTCGCAGGTGCGTGATGATGTCACAGTACCTCAAACAGCCAGATGAGCAGCACGGTGAGTCCGATGGACTGCATGATGTCAGTGTAGTGGTCCATCAGAGCCTGCCGGCAGCCTCTCCTCCACAGGTTCTGCTGCTGGCTCTGCTCGTCGTACTTAAAGTGAGCCGAGCTGTCGCTCACCTGCTGCTGGATGCAGGGCCGAGGAGACAAGGTGCTGCAGCAGCTAAAGGGAACGCCGTCCATCAGGTACTTCCCCTCAACGTTACTCCTCAGACGGCTGAAAGGAGGAGCAGCAGGAGATATCTATTATCTATGGTTATCAAATACCTATTAGAGAGCTAACAGAGCTAATGGAGCTAACAGAGCTAACGGAGCTAACGGAGCTAATGGAGCTAACAGAGCTAATGGAGCTAACAGAGCTAACGGAGCTAACAGAGCTAACGGAGCTAATGGAGCTAACGGAGCTAACGGAGCTAACGGAGCTAACAGAGCTAACGGAGCTAATGGAGTTAAAAGAGCTAATGGAGCTAATAGAGCTAATGGAGCTAATGGAGCTAAAAGAGCTAATGGAGCTAATAGAGCTAACAGAGCTAATGGAGCTAACAGAGCTAATGGAGCTAACGGAGCTAACAGAGCTAACAGAGCTAATGGAGTTAACAGAGCTAATGGAGCTAAAAGAGCTAATGGAGCTAACGGAGCTAACAGAGCTAATGGAGCTAAAAGAGCTAACGGAGCTAACAGAGCTAACGGAGCTAATGGAGCTAACAAAGCTAATGGAGCTAACAAAGCTAACGGAGCTAACAGAGCTGACAGAGTTAACAGAGCAAACGGAGCTAATGGAGCTAAAAGAGCCAATAGAGCTAACAGAGCTAATGAAGCTAACAGAGCCAATAGAGCTAACAGAGCCAATAGAGCTAACAGGGCTAATGGAGTTAACAGAGCTAACAGAGCTAATAGAGCTAACAGAGCTAACGGAGCTAATAGAGCTAACATAGCTAACGGAGCTAACGGAGCTAACAGAGCTAACGGAGCTAATGGAGCTAATGGAGCTAACGGAGCTAACAGAGCTAACGGAGCTAACGGAGCTAACAGAGCTAATGGAGTTAACAGAGCTAATGGAGCTAAAAGAGCTGAAGGAGTTAACAGAGCTAACAGAGCTAACAGAGTTAACAGAGCAAACGGAGCTAATGGAGCTAAAAGAGCCAATAGAGCTAACAGAGCTAACAGAGCTAATGGAGCTAACAGAGCCAATAGAGCTAACAGAGCTAATGGAGCTAACGGAGCTAACGGAGCTAACAGAGCTAACGGAGCTAACAGAGCTAATGGAGCTAACAGAGTTAACAGAGCAAACGGAGCTAATGGAGCTAAAAGAGCCAATAGAGCTAACAGAGCTAATGAAGCTAACAGAGCCAATAGAGCTAACAGGGCTAATGGAGCTAATAGAGCTAACATAGCTAACGGAGCTAACAGAGCTAACGGACCTAACGGAGCTAATGGAGCTAATAGAGCTAACGGAGCTAACAGAGCTAACGGAGCTAACAGAGCTAACGGAGCTAATAGAGCTAACAGAGCTAACAGAGCTAATGGAGCTAACAGAGCTAAAAGAGCTAACAGAGCTAACAGAGCTAATGGAGTTAACAGAGCTAACAGAGCTAATAGAGCTAACAGAGCTAACGGAGCTAACAGAGCTAACGGAGCTAATGGAGTTAACAGAGCTAATGGAGCTAAAAGAGCTAATAGTGCTAACAGAGCTAACGGAGCTAACAGAGCTAACGGAGCTAATGGAGCTAACAGAGCTAACAGAGCTAATGGAGCTAACAGAGCTAATGGAGTTAACAGAGCTAACGGAGCTAAAAGAGCTAACAGAGCTAAAAGAGCTAATAGAGCTAACAGAGCTAAAAGAGCTAACGGAGCTAAAAGAGCTAACGGAGCTAACAGAGCTAAAGGAGCTAACGGAGCTAAAAGAGCTAACAGAGCTAACGAAGCTAATGGAGCTAACGGAGCTATCAGAGATAACAGAGCTAACAGTGCTAATAGAGCATTAGCTCTAATAGCTTTTTAATATATGTGTATATATATGTATATTAGCCCACTATATGTTAACAGATATTTTTTTACAGTGTTGCATCATCAGGAAACCGGGATCCACCGGGGTCCATCGGGGTCCACCGGGGTCCAGTGGTCCCTGGTGGGTTCTACTAGACTGAAAGGTTTTGCTGCAGTCCAGTAGGTCTGAGATCACCAAGTGAACCTCAGCAGATCCAGATCTACTTACTCCACCACGGTGCTGCTGGTCATGTCCAGGTAGCGGTTGCTGATCCACTGTACATGTAACCAGTCCTGGTACCCAGTGTTCCCACAGCACTGGAACTGGATCTGCAGCAGGTCCAGAGTCTTCTTCAGGTAGCAGCGTCCTGGCATGTCTGTGTCCTTGTAGTAGCGCATGGTGCTCCTCAGGCCCAGGAACAGTGACTCCTCCAGCTGGCTGCGGATGCTGTAGCACATAAGCGCCCCTGCCAGGACACAGGAGGTGAAGCAGAAGGTGCAGACAATGTACGGCATCATCACCAGCTTCCAGCGCAGGAACTTGTTGGTGTCGGTGCAGTCCAGGCAGATCTTCCCACCCAGGAAGTTGATGCAGCAGGCTGCCAGGCCCGTGGTCATGAGTGTATGTGGCACGTACAGGATGGCCTGGTCTGACATCACTTCCTGCCATTTCTGAATTTCCACCTTGAGGAATAAGCCGAGGCCAAACAGGGTCGCTCCCGTCAGCACCGAGATCCAGTTGAGCAGCCAGAGGACCTCGGCTAGCTTCTCTCGTTCCGCCTTGGTGAAGGTCACCTTCCCGACGGCCATGTCGGCCCTGTGGTCACACATGTGTCACGTCCAGGCGGCTGCAAACATGGCCTGAAGTGGGTCGACCTTCAGGTACTCACACCTGAGAACCACATCAACCTTTACCTTGACAGGTGCGTCCTCTGCCCCAATCAGCTTCACTCGTTTCTGACCTGTTCCATATTTGGATCACTGCCTGCTGTCCTCACATCTAGGCTCCAGGGTCCAGGGTCCAGTTTCCAGGCTGGGCCTGTCCTCAGAGTGAGGCTGGAGGACAGACGAGGCAGGCCGGCGGCTGTTCCCTGCAGAGCGTCATAAGGAGCTTAGTGAAGTATTTTAAGACCTGTTGACTGCAGAACCAGGACGTGAGCGCTGCAGAGTTTATCAGACCTGGACCTGATGTAGACCACTGAGAACCCTGATCACATGTCAGAACCAGAACACAGCCACATGTAAAGACACAAATGTGTTTCTGAGCACACTCAGAGTGCAGTCCTGAGAAGATCTTTGATCTGTGTCAGGGTTCTGAACAATCAGCGCTCTTCATACTGACCTCTACACGCTCACTGTGATGTCACCTGATGCATACAGACCAGCTCTCACCTCGTGGATGTCTGGTTGCACTGCATCTCTTCGACTTCCCATCATCCACCAGTTCTGCCTGGTTCTGCCACACTTTCATAGCAGTGAAGCAAAATAAGAGTTTTGAGACTCCTGTTAGCTCGATGCTAATCTGCTTAG
>NW_020854246.1:117338-137338 GCF_000972845.2 Larimichthys crocea | reverse complement strand
GGCTCGTCTGAAGCGGCTGGAGGAGCTGCTGCTGGAGCAGAAGGCGGCGGGCTGCCTGAGCGTGGAGGCGCTGCTCGACCTGCTGCTCTGCTTCTACACCGAGTGCTCCCACTCCCCGCTGCGGAGGGAGAAGCACGTCAACGACTTCCTGCAGTGGGGTAAGAACCGACCCGGGCCGGGACCCGGTCCAGGACCCGGGCCAGGACCCGGTCCGGGTCTCGCTTATTTTCTAAACCCTAAATCAGGACAGAAGGTCCCGGGAGACTGCGAGGCCGCCATGAGCTTCACAGGGAGGGTCAAGGGTCCTTGAGAAGTCCCTGGAAGATCTAGGCAGGTTCAGAGGTTCCCGAGAGACCTTGACACAGATTCCAGGGGCTCCAGGGAAGTGCAAGGATCCTTGAGAGGAGATTCAGATAGGGTCTGGTGAAAGTTCTTGAAAGTGTTTCCAGGGTTTTCCAGGGTGTTTGAGGAGGTGTAGAGGCCCTTCTGGTTTGATGGTTCCAGGTGTCCTTGGACAGTTTCCAGGTTGATTTGAGGATGTTCCAGGACCCTGTCCTGGTTCAGCCTGTTCCTGTTCGGCATGGCCCGGTTTGGTCTGTCCTGGTTTCTGGAGCAGTGTGATGTTGATGATGATGATGATGAAGGTGACCCACATTTGGTGGGTTTGGATCAGTACTCTGCTGAAGTCCAGAACCTTGAACTGATCAGTCACATGATCCAATGATGGTGATGTCATACAGCTAATTGGTTATTGATCATCAAGGATGAACCAATCAGAGCACAGAGCTGCTCACTGCTGATTGGCTGTTGATCAGCTGTGAACTCTGATCCGTGCTTTTATTCAGAAAAACTACCAAATGGGAAGGAAGTACTGTCTGTATTTTCATAATAAAACAAGTAGGACAATCAGGTCTGCAGCTCCAGGACCAGACTGAACCAGGCCAGACTGGACCAGACCAGGACCAGGTCAGACTAGGACCAGGACAGATCAGGACAGGTGTCAGGTGTGAACCTTGTATGTACGGTCAGACAGGTTGGACAGGTGAAACTGACTGATGAACAAATGAAGCCACACCTTCATCAGCATGTACAGTGTGATGTCATACAGGTAAGCTTATTGTTTACCTGTTGATCCACACCTGACAGGTAAGTGACTGACTGGTGACCCACCAACAGGTAACTGAAACACACAGGTGTGTAAACCCTTGAACAAGACCTGAACCTGACTAACCTGTCAGAGTCCAGGTGTGTCTGTCAGTGATGTGACGTGTCCTCAGCTGGACGCTGTGACATCACCATTCAAGTCTGTACTTCAGTCTTCAGATTGTCTTTAGGGTTATTTATAATCTACCGCAGGTGATTGTCCATAGGGTCATATATAATCTAACGCAGGTGATTGTCCATAGGGTCAATCTAACGCAGGTGATTGTCCGTAGGGTCATATATAATCTAACGCAGGTGATTGTCCATAGGTTCAATCTAACGCAGGTGATTGTCCATAGGTTCATATGTCCTCTCTCTGTCCTCAGTCAAACCATTCACCACCACAGTGAAGGACATGCGGTTGCACAGAGATGACTTCGAGATGCTGAAGGTGATTGGACGAGGAGCGTTTGGTGAGGTAAGACCTCAGTCAGCCATGATGTGTTCCACAGTCTGTCTGGTTTCACTCTTCATACGTGTTCAAACATTATCATTTAACTTAGATAAAAGTTTATAATGATTTTATTCTACAGTAATGTTTTAATATTTAACCGTATGATCATTTAGTCACGGCTCTGCATGTTGCTGTTTGACTTCATGACAGGTTTGATCAGGTGTTTCTTCACCTTGATGACCTTTGTGTTGAGCTGCTGTCAGTCTTTGTCAGAGCAGAAGGATGAACCTTTACGTGATTCACATGTCACAAAGACAAATCTGCCTGATTCCAGACACAGAGTGTGTGAGACACTGTGGCTTGAAGACCTCTGCAGGTGTCTGTCCAACCTGTAGATGATCAGGTGTTGGACAAAGCTGAAAGTTGGACTCAGAGAAGATGACTCCAGTCTTCATGGTCCCAGTCTTCATGGTCTCAGTCTTCATGGTCCCAGTCTTCATGGTCCAGTCTTCATGGTCCCAGTCTTCATGGTCCCAGTCTTCATGGTCTCAGTCTTCATGGTCTCAGTCTTCATGGTCTCAGTCTTCATGGTCATGAGAGAAGGTTTTGAAGCGTTCTTGCCACGCACTGACATTTTATTTCTGAAGGTCTCTTGAAGGTCCCTCCATGGTTGTTGAGTGACGTTTGAATGAGTTGGCGGTGTCTGTGTAGATTTAGTTTTTTGCAGGTCGTAGTTTTGTCGCCCTTGATGTAACATGACACTCCCGGTGTCTGTAAAGAGGTGAAGCCTTCCTATTGGAGAAGGATGATTTGGATCATGTGATCACCTAATCAGTACCTGATTGGGAAGTGTGAGGCGTGACGGGATGGCTGCCGTACACGTAGAAGAAAGTCTGGAGAGCTCTGTATGTAACCGTGTGAGGTTTAAAGAGTGTGGGAGCTCTGAGCGCTCTGACGTCGACTCTAACTTCCTGTGCTGTTACAGGAAGTGTTTCCAGTTAAAGTGGCTCTGCATTTCCTGTTTATGATACCCAGCTTCCTGTCTTCTTCCTGAGTGCGTCCCACAACAGCTCAGCCTTTGTTCTTTACAAACCATTCATGAAAAATCCCACAGGACCTCGTGTCTGTGAACGCAGCACAGCAACTCACGCCATCTAGTTGTTTACATCACTGATAAGCCCGCCCCCTGTCTGTAGTTCAGTCAGTTAACCGCCGGACTAAAGTCCAACAGAACCACTGCCGCAGACTGGACCACAGACTGGAACCGCAGACAGGAACCGCAGACAGGAACCGCAGACAGAACCACAGACTGGACCGCAGACAGAACCGCAGACAGAAACCACAGACAGAACTTTCAGGGTTTCGTGCCCGTCACACATGTTCCTTCTGGTTGCTCTTTCAGTGAGGTCACGTGACAGACAGGATCAGGTGTGGACTCCACATACCTGAGGAAAGGCGTGTCAGAGCCACACCTGAGTGTTGCCCCAGGACATGAACACACACACACACACACACACACACACGTTGTTGGCGTGTTGCTCCATGTTGGATGTTGGTCTCTGCGTGTTGTTTGCAGGATATATAAAGACGATGGAAACAAAGTGTCACAGTGAGAGTCGCTCAGCCTCCTGTCCACTCAGAAACGCGTTAACCAGTTCTGATCCATAATCAGCAGTGACTTCACACACACACACACACACACACACACACACACACACACACACACACACTAATCAATGATCAGCTGACTTCATGATAATCTGCAGGACGCTGGACATCCGTCACAGTTACAGACGCTCTGACGTCACATTCATGTTTTTCATTCATCTCAATGGTCGGGACATTCACAACGTCTGACAACGTTTACATAACGTTTGTCAAACTGCTGTGTGTGAACGCAGTTCCACAGTCAACAACAGAACACACTTCATGACGTCATCACGTATGTTCATGACGTCATCACGTATGTTCATGACGTCATCACGTATGTTCGTGATGACATCATCACATATGTTCATGATGTCATCACGTATGTTCATATTCACACGCTCTGCTCATGAACTGCTTCTCAATGACTCGGCACTCTTTGTTGCTGCTGCATTGCATTGTGGGACGGCATTATCTCCTTTCCTTTGGTACCGGAGCGGGACCGTCGGACTGGACCGTCTGACCTGTTGTCTCTCAGTCAGTGTTAACACCCCCCCTCTCTCTCAGGTTGCCGTGGTGAAGATGAAGAACACTGAGCGAGTCTATGCCATGAAGATCCTCAACAAATGGGAGATGTTGAAGAGGGCTGAGGTCAGTGACACACGTCATGTCACACACACGTCATGTCACACACACGTCATGTCACACACACGTCATGTCACACACACGTCATGTCTCACACAAGTCATGTCACACACACGTCATGTGACATATTAGCGTGTTGAATTGAACATGTGTTGTTTCCAGACGGCGTGTTTCCGTGAAGAACGTGACGTCCTGGTGAAAGGAGACAGTCAGTGGATCACTACACTGCACTACGCCTTCCAGGACGACAACTACCTGGTACTGCAGTTCTGTAGTCCTGCATACAGTACGACACACAGTACACACAGTACTGCATACAGTACATGCACAGTACTACATACAGTACACACAGTACTGCATACAGTACACGCACAGTACTACATACAGTACACACAGTACACGCACGGTACTACATACAGTACTACACACAGAATATTACTGTGTTGCACTGCAGTACTAATACATGTTCCTGTGTTGCACTGCAGTACCTGGTCATGGACTACTACGTGGGCGGAGACTTGCTGACTCTGCTCAGTAAGTTTGAAGATCGACTTCCTGAAGAGATGTCGAAGTTCTACGTGGCTGAGATGGTTCTCGCCATCAACTCCATCCACCAGCAGCACTACATCCACAGGTAACACGTTATACTGGTTGTTATACTTGTTTACCACGGTAACGCCACACTGTAATTGTAAAGTGTGGTTGTCAGAGGAAGTGGGTCTTCCTGCACTGTGTCCTCTGGGAAATGTAGTTGTGTCCTGTTCGTCCTGCTTCTTTCCTGTGCAGAACCTGACACTGGGCACAGTTCCATTCTGGTTTCTGCAGTCTGGGCTGCATCCCCTCCCAGTATGACTGAGACATGTAGAAAGAGGTGTGGCCTGTGTTCTCTCACTGTTTGTAGGCTGTTGGTTTCCATAGCAACGTGTGTGTGTCAGAGCTGGAGGTTACCAGTAATCAGTCAATAATCATATTTTAATGTTAACGACTGGATGTTTTTGTTTTTGTCTCAGAGACATCAAACCAGACAACGTGCTGCTCGACGTCAACGGTCACATCCGCCTCGCCGACTTTGGATCCTGTCTACGCATGATGGAGGACGGCACGGTAACAGACCAACATTAACTTCAGCCTGACTTCAGCCCGGCTTCAGCCCGGCTTCAGCCCGGCTTCAGCCTGGTTTTAGTCCTGTCTGAGACTGAGGTGTTGCTTGTCTTGCAGGTGCAGTCCTCCGTGGCGGTGGGCACTCCAGACTACATCTCCCCAGAGATCCTGCAGGCGATGGAGGACGGGATGGGTCGCTACGGGCCGGAGTGTGACTGGTGGTCTCTGGGTGTCTGCATGTATGAGATGCTCTACGGAGAAACGCCGTTCTATGCCGAGTCACTGGTGGAAACCTACGGCAAGATCATGAACCACGAGGTCTGTTTAAAAATGCTGTTAATGTTTTTAAGCCTCACAATACAATCCAGATCAGTCCAGTGTGAGACGCGATGAGCTCCATGGATGTTTCCAGGTCTGCTCGTCTCCAGATGCTTGTCCTCTTTTCTAAATCTGAACTCATCTCGGCGGACCGACGAGCTGCCGTCCTGCTCTCCATTTCTGTCTCGTTATCCTGTCAGTCTGTCCTCTTTACTCCACTTTCCTTTCACAGTTCTTCTGTGGTCTTCTTCTGTGGTTGTCTTCAGGAGCGTTTCCAGTTCCCGTCCCACGTGACTGACGTGTCCGAGGATGCCAAAGATCTGATCCAGCGCCTGCTTTGCTCGAGGGAATGTCGACTAGGTCTGAACGGGATCTCCGATTTCAAGAGCCACCCGTTCTTCAGCGGGATCGACTGGGACAACATCCGGTCCGCTGAGGCTCCCTACATTCCCGATGTGTCCTCGCCCACCGACACCTCCAACTTTGACGTAGATGACGACGTCCTCAAGAACCCGGTGAGGACGACCCACAATACCAGTTGTAAACCAGCTGTGTGACAGTGTACCAGTGTTCCCATTAATAACCAATCAGAGTCAAGTCTGAATAGTCCTTCTAGTCTTTCTGGTTTGATTCTTTTTAAAGACCCCATTGTCCCCATTCCTGCAGGACATCAGCCCCCCAATGTCTCACACTGGTTTCACTGGTCAGCATCTCCCCTTTGTCGGCTTCACCTTCACCACCGACAGCTGTTTTGCTGACCGTGGCTCCATCACCCGGGCGGGGCATGGCCTCCAGCAGGAAGAGGAGGGGGGAGGAGGAGCGCAGGAGGTGGAGGTGTTTGAGAGGAGGATCCGCCGACTGGAGCAGGAGAAACAGGAGCTAAATCGAAAACTCCAGGGTGAGACCCAATTCAAATATTTACTGGATGAAGGACAGAGCCCTGGACTCTGATACTTCCTTTACTTCCACAGTGTTCTTCTTCTTTGGTGTCTTCTTCTTTGGTATCTCTAGAGATACCCAAAACTCCTGACCTCTGACATCTGTGTCCGTAGAGTCGACCCAGGCCTTGCAGGCTCCGCCTCGAGGAGGAACTCTGACCCGGGACAGAGAGATCAAGAAGCTGAATGAGGAGATCGAAAGGCTGAAGAAGAAGCTGGCAGGTCAGAGTGGGAGAAGAAGTGACAGTTTAAACCACACCTGTACATGTGTTTACAGCGGGACTACAGTTTACAGTAGGACTACAGTTTACAGCGGGACTACAGTTTACAGCAGGACTGTCAGGTTGTGGTTTTGTTGGGACCCTCCAAGTGAGTAAGCCCCTCTGTTGTCTTAGACTCTGATAGGCTGGAGCACCAGCTGGAGGAGGCGGTCACACTCAGACAGGACTATGAGAGCTCCGCCTCCAAACTGAAGACCCTGGAGAGGCAGGTGAAGACCCTGAGACAGGAGAAAGATGAAGTCCACAAGGTACCTCACTCACTCAGGTGTAGTTATGTTCAGGTGTAGTTGGTCTCAGGTGTAATGATGCCCCCCCCCCCTTCCCGTGAGCAGCAGCTGGCCGACTCTTTGGAGCGTCTGAGGAGTCAGACGAAAGAGTTGAAGGAGGCTCACTCTCAGAGGAAGTTGGCCCTGCAGGAGTTCTCAGACCTGTCCGAGAGGATGGCCGACCTCCGCTCCTCCAAACAGCGCCTGTCCCGTCAGCTCCGGGATAAAGAGGAGGAGATGGATGCCCTCCTGCAGAAGATGGACGCCATGAGACAGGAGATCCGCAAGACCGAGAAGAACCGCAAGGAGGTGAGCCAGTCCTGAAGGCGGAGTGAGGCAGAGTCAGGGGGAGACCTTCAGAATAAAAGCATTGTGTATGTTTTTCTCAGCTGGAGGCTCAGCTGGACGATGCGAAGGCGGAGGCATCGAAGGAGAGGAAGCTGAGAGAGCACAGCGAGGTTTATTCCAAACAGCTGGAGACGGAGCTGCAGAGCCTGAAGGTCAGAGGTCAAACATGTTTTTAGACCTGTGAGGACCCCCAAACCATTAACCATAAATTATGAACCATGAACCCCAGCAGGGGGAGCCAGTCAGCTAGAATCATGTAACCATTTCAGTTGTTATAATTATTAAATAAACCAACTAGTCCTGAACTGGAACCAGAAGAAGAATTACAAAAACTTCAGTTTTGTCTGAGTTTAACATCAGAAAGTTGCAGCTCATCCAGTTTTTATGTCAATGCAGCTTGAAGTTTAAATAACTGATTAACTGAACCGGTTTCATTAGGCTTTATTGATTTAATATAATTGGGTAATTATACCAATTATAATGTATTTATATCTTGTGAAATACAAGAGCACACACACAGTAAACAAAATGGGGTGGTTCTGGTTCTGATCTCAGTCTCAGCAGGGTCGAGGAGCAGCTGCCGGGGGGGCAGAGTCTCAGCAGGAGCTGTCTCGCCTGAAGGCGGAGCTCGATAAGAAGGTCCTGTTCTATGAGGAGGAGCTGCTGAGAAGAGACTCCACCCACTCCTCCGAGATCAAAAACCTCCGCAAGGACCTGCACGAGTCCGAGGGGGCCCAGCTCGCTGCCAACAAGGAGCTGCTGCAGCTCCGAGACAAGCTGGACAAGGACAAGAGGGACAGGTGAGTTCTGAACCACCTTAAACAAGAGGGACAGGTGAGTTCTGAACCACCTTAAACAAGAGGGACAGGTGAGTCGTGAACAGGTCTTGTTTTGCGTGTCCCTGCAGGCAGACGGAGATGGATGAAGCTGTTGCAGCTCTGAAGGAGAAATATGAACGAGAGAAAAACCTGCTGACAGAAGAAAACCGCAAACTGACGGCTGAAACTGACAAGGTGACCAAAGTACTGAAGGCCTCAGGCTGGGTCTCGATCAGGGTCCTGGATCAGGGTCTGGTGGAGGTTTGGGGTTAAAGCTTAATGTCAGATGCAGTGTTGTACCTGATCAGTATTGACGACCTTGATGATTCATCAGGTTCATGGTCTATACTATTGTATTACTGCTCACCCAGTCACAGGGCGTACATTACGATCATTCTGGTTGTTGAAGTACTGTAGTACTGTCACTGCACATGCTCAGTTGGTTTGTTGTCTGCTGGCCCTCAGCTGTGTTCGTTTGTGGATAAACTGACGGCTCAGAACCGTCAGCTGGAGGACGACCTTCAGGACCTGTCGTCTAAGAAGGAGAGTGTGGCTCACTGGGAGGCTCAGATCGCAGAGATCATCCAGTGGTGAGTCCGGCTGTCTGCACCTATTCTGAACCTGTGTCCGACTGTCTGCACCTGTTCTGAACCTGTGTCCGACTGTCCACACCTGTTCTGAACCTGTGTCCGACTGTCCACACCTGTTCTGAACCTGTGTCCGACTGTCCACACCTGTTCTGAACCTGAGTCCGGCTGTCCGCACCTGTTCTGAACCTGTGTCCGCACCTGTTCTGAACCTGTGTCCGCACCTGTTCTGAACCTGTTTTCAAACTGTTCCCTGTGGTTCTGTGGTGGACCAGCACGGGGGAGTCTTCATTTAATGTGTGTCTGTGTGCTTAGGGTGAGTGATGAGAAGGACGCTCGAGGTTACCTTCAGGCTCTGGCCACCAAGATGACGGAGGAGCTGGAAACACTGCGCAGCTCCAGCCTGGGAACAAGACCTCTGGTAACACACTACACACACACACTAACACACAGTACTAACACACACTACACACTCATTAACACACAGTACTAACACACACTACACACACACTAACACACAGTACTAACACACACTACACACACATTAACACACAGTACTAATACACACTACACACACACTAACACACAGTACTAACACACACTACACACACATTAACACACAGTACTAACACACACTACACGCACATTAATACACACTACAAACCAGGGCTGCAATGATTAAACTGAACGAAAATTCGCTGTCGCAAAATGTTATCGTCGAAGTATCATGTTATAAAACCTCACTGTATGATCACGTAACTGTTAAATAAAATATTTTTCAAAGATTTCAGCCGGAGCAGATCTCATCGACACCGCTACAAGCATAGACACTACAGGAAATGACCTACGGGAAGGATTTCGTTTATTGCGGATTATTTTTAGAACGTATCACCCGCGATAAACGAAGGACCACTGTATATCAGTGATGTCATGAATTGGTTATTACACTGAATAGTAAACCTCCACTTCATGTCAGTGCTAATCTGTGTTAATTAATATAATAATAAATTAATGATAATATTTAGTCAGTTAAAACAATCTGTAATAATTGGTATTAGGTATTACACTGATAAAACATGATGTATCATTTGTTCTAATTCAGCAGAAAAAATTGTGACTAACCGACTAATCGAAACAATAATCAATAGATTAGCCGACAACCAAAATAATTAGTTGCAGCCCTACTACACACAGACTAACACACACTACACACAGACTAACACACATTACACACAGACTAACACACACCACAAAGAGGTCAAACATTTAAACACGTCAGACATTTTGTGACGTGACGATTGTTGTTTTGTGATTGAAGTTTTTGTTTTGAATGGAACAACCTGAAGACGTTAAATCTTAACGGTGACAGTTGTCATTAGTTTCAGTCCAGCTCTGAGGCTTTTATTGTGAAAGAGGAGGAAGTGTATGTAGCTCTGTTCAGGTGAGATAAACAGAGGCCCCGCCCACTGATTACAGTCTGCCGTTCATTACAGCAACAGACTGACACACTATAGCTGTCTGTGGATCTTCTCTGTCAGAACAGACCATAGTCTGTACTGTCTGTTCTGCCTATACAGCTGTTTGTAGTTCTCTGGTCCTTCAGTCTGTTCTTTATGTAATTCTGTCTGTACGTGTGTCTGTAGTGTCTGTACTTGTGTCTGTAGTGTCTGTACTTGTGTCTGTAGTGTCTATACTTGTGTCTGTACCTGTGTCTGTAGTACCTGTCTGTACTTGTGTCAGTAGGACCTGTCTGTGATTATCTCTTTTTTAATCTGCCGCCAGCCTGAATCAGGAGTGGCCACGCCTCCTAAGAAGCCCTGGCCTCCTATTGGTGGAGACAGGAGGGTGAGTGTGCCAGTCACTGCTTCCAGCCAATCAAGATTCATGCTTTGTGGGCAGGGCCTAAAGCTTGCATGGCTATTGGCTTGCATGTCTGTCATTCATAATAAACCACCAATAGGCTACAAGCACTTCCTTGAGTGAAGCAGGTGTTTCAAGGATCCTTGATGCAGAGATGTTGGGGGTCTTAAAGGAGTTCCAGGACTTTTTGAAGTCCAGAAATCTATTAGGGTTCTTAAAGGGACTCTAGGGGACCTTCTAGCAGTACTCGATGGCATTCCAGGAGTTCTTTAGAGCGTCCAATAGTTCTTGAAGGTGTTCCAGCATGATTCCACGTGCGATCCTCAGACTGGATGTTTGGTAGTCAGCTTGCGGTCCGTGCCACCACAGCTTCTGGCGTCCGCCGGCAGGTGCTGCCTGAAAGAACCTCAGATTGTTATAGCTGTTGCCATGGTTACCTGCTGCCTGCTGTGGGTGGGGCTCAATTAATAAACACTAACTTATGTCGTGTTCTCTGACTGGGCCTGTCCTCCCTTATCCTCCCCCGTCCTCCTTTGTCCTCCCTCGTTCTCACCTGTCCTCCTTCGTCCTCCCCCGTCCTCCTTTGTCCTCCCTCGTTCTCACCTGTCCTCCCTTATCCTCCCCCGTCCTCCTTTGTCCTCCCTCATTCTCACCTCAGGACCCCCTGTGGAAAGTGCGTCGCAGTCAGAAGGTGGACATGTCTGCTCGTCTGGAGCTGCAGTCGGCTCTGGACGCTGAGATCAGAGCCAAACAGATCGTTCAGGACGAACTGCGCAGAGTCAAAGCCAGTAACATCAACCTGGAGAGGTCAGAGCTCACCTGTCTGTGTGTCCTCTCACCTGTCTGTGTGTCCTCTCACCTGTCTGTGTGTCCTCTCACCTGTCTGTGTGTCCTCTTACCTGTCTGTGTGTCCTCTCACCTGTCTATCTGCAGTAAACTGAAGGAGTCAGAGGAGAGGAGCCGAGAGATGGAGGAGCAGATGGAGAGTCTGAAGAAGGAGATGGAGGAGAATCGCTCGCACTCTGACAAAGGTGAGACCTCCACCTGTACCTCCACCCATACCTGCACCTCCACGTGTACCTGTCTGACTCTCCTGTCTCTGCAGGTCTGAAGCTTCCAGACTTCCAGGACTCCATCTTTGAATATTTCAACACATCTCCACTGGCCCCAGACCTCACCTTCAGAGTGAGTCACCTGTCTGTCTCCCCTGTCTGTTATCTGTCTGTCTATGGTCTGTCTCACCTGTTGGTTACCTGTGTGTCTCACCTGTCACATGTCCCAAAGGGCAGGAAACATTTCTTTGAAGTGACACCTGTGACCTCATCAAAGTTTGAACCAATCACAGGTCACATGATGATGATGTCACTCAGATGTGTGTTGTTTGTGTCTCTTTGCTACATTGAGGCGTCACTTAGCTCCGCCTCCTCACTGCTTGCTCTCTGGGAAGAAGTAAGTTCACCTGCCGGGTTACCCACAATCCCCTGCATACTGCCACCCATACCCACAATCCTCTGGGGCAGCTAGCTGCTTAGCCTTATGCTTAGCTATACAATGGTTAGTCGTAGTCAGTGTGAGTGATTTGATTGGTCCACACAACAAGCCCTATAACAAGTCTAGCATCAAGCCACGCCCCCTTCAGGGGAAGACAGTATGACCTCATTAAATATTAATGAGCCAACACGCCTCTGTTAGCATGTTAGCTTTATTAAAGAGGAGGTGGAGCCACAGACAGGTGAACCACAGACAGGTGAACCACAGACAGGTGAACCACAGACAGGTGAACCACAGACAGGTGAACCACAGACAGGTGAACCACAGACAAGCAGCTGATCACTGATGTCACTTTCTCTTTGACCTGCAGACCACAGACATAGACTCCACCCCCCAGAAACCAGAGAACACGCCCCCTTCTGAACATCAGGTGAGTCACAAACACTGACCGTCTGTCTCACTGTCTGTCTCGCTGACCGTCTGTCTCACTGTCTGTCTCACTGACCGTCTGTCTCACTGTCTGTCTCACTAACCGTCTGTGTCACTGTCTGTCTCGCTGACCGTCTGTCTCACTGTCTGTCTCGCTGACCGTCTGTCTCACTGACCGTCTCAGTAACAGTCTGTCTCACTGTCTGTCTCACTGACCGTCTGTCTCAAAGTCTGTCTCGCTGACCGTCTGTCTCTCTGTCTGTCTCGCTGACTGTCTGTCTCACTGTCTGTCTCACTAACCGTCTGTCTCACTGTCTGTCTCACTAACCGTCTGTCTCACTGTCTGTCTCACTGTCTTGTCTGTCTCACTGTCTGTCTCACTAACCGTCTGTCTCACTGTCTGTCTCACTGTCTGTCTCACTAACCGTCTGTCTCACTGTCTGTCTCACTGACTGTCTCACTAACCGTCTGTCTCACTAACCGTCTGTCTCACTGACCGTCTGTCTGACTGTCTCACTGACTGTCTCACTGTCTGTCTCACTGACCGTCTGTCTCACTGACTGTCTCACTGACTGTCTCACTGTCTGTTCCTTTATCTCTTTGTGTCAACAGGAAGTTAAAGTAACGTCTGTCCCGGCGAGCCCGTCTCCGATCTATCCGAGTCCAACACTGACCACACCAAAGGTACGGTCCGGTGTGCCCAGGTGGGACGTTACCTGTGGGAGCTGGAGAATGGAGAATGACTTCATATTACCTGCTGTGACATTAACATGGTTTATAAAGTTACTGCAGTTGGTAGTCGTGATGAGATGGTTGATAAAGTTTCTTGATAAACTTTGTGTGTTCTTGTTGTCATCAGCCCAAAGCTCACCAGCTGAGTATCAAGACCTTCTCCAGCCCCACTCAGTGCACACACTGCACCTCCCTGATGGTGGGACTCATCCGACAGGGCTACGCCTGTGAAGGTACTGAAGTGCCTGTCTGTCTGACTGTCTTGACTCTCTGTCTGTCTGTCTGACTGACTCTCTGCCTGTCTGTCTGTCTCTCTGTCTGACTGACTCTCTGCCTGTCTCTCTGTCTGTCTGTCTCTCTGTCTGACTGACTCTCTGCCTGTCTATCTGTCTCTCTGCCTGTCTGTCTGACTGTCTCTCTGTCTGACTGACTCTCTGCCTGTCTCTCTGCCTGTCTGTCTCTCTGTCTGACTGACTCTCTGCCTGTCTGTCTGTCTCTCTGTCTGTCTCTCTGTCTGACTGACTCTCTGCCTGTCTCTCTGTCTGACTGACTCTCTGCCTGTCTGTCTGTCTCTCTGCCTGTCTGTCTCTCTGTCTGACTGTCTGTCTGTCTGACTGACTCTCTGTCTGTCTGTCTGTCTCTCTGTCTGTCTGTCTCTCTGTTTGACTGACTCTCTGCCTGTCTGTCTGACTCTCCTCAGTGTGCTCCTTCATCTGCCATGTTTCCTGTAAAGACCACGCCCCCCTGGTCTGTCCAATCCCAGCAGAGCAGGCCAAGAGGCCGCAGGGCATTGACGTCCAGAGAGGCATTGGCACTGCCTACAAGGGCTACGTCAGGGTAGGTGACGCAGTAGTGACACAGTCTTGGTGCAGTACTGACACAGTCTCAGACTGACATTTTACCATCTTTCTGTCAGATCCCAAAGCCCAGCGGGGTGAAGAAAGGCTGGCAGCGAGCATTTGCTGTGGTCTCTGATTGTAAACTGTTTCTCTACGATGTCCCAGAGGGAAAGTCCACCCAGCCTGGGGTGGTGGCCAGTCTGGTGCTGGATCTCAGGTAACTGTCCACCTGTGTGAGATGTACATTAGTGCGCTTTTAGGACATCCAAAAAGGTTCAAGATTTAAGAAGAGAAGGTTCTCATAGTTTGAAATGGGTAGTCTTGAAAAGGTCTGGGTTTTTGTGAGTGTGAGACTGTTGAAGGTATTTCCAGGATTCAGGTATTTTAAGAGAAGTTCAGGTAGTTTTCAGGAGGTTCAGGTAGTTTTGGAGTGTTTTCAGATGGTTCATGTAGTTTTCACAAGGATCAGGTAGTTTTTGGGTGTTTTCAGAAGGTTCAGGTAGTTTTTGGGTGTTTTCAGAAGGTTCAGGTAGTTTTCAGAAGGTTCGGGTAGTTTTCACAAGGATCAGGTAGTTTTTGGGTGTTTTCAGAAAGTTCAGGTAGTTTTCAGAAGGTTCGGGTAGTTTTGGGCGTTTTCAGATGGTTCATGTAGTTCTCAGAAGGTTCGGGTAGTTTTCAGAAGGTTCAGGTAGTTTTTGGGTGTTTTCAGAAAGTTCAGGTAGTTTTCAGAAGGTTCATGTAGTTTTCAGATGGTTCATGTAGTTTTCAGAAGGTTCGGGTAGTTTTCAGAAGGTTCGGGTAGTTTTCAGAAGGTTCGGGTAGTTTTTGGGTGTTTTCAGAAGGTTCGGATAGTTTTCAGAAATTTAACATGTAGTAAAACAGTGAAGTCTGTTTTCTGCATTGTCTCATTGATCCTGGAACTGTATTTCTGTTCGTGTTACAGAGATGAGGAGTTTTCCGTCAGCTCTGTCTTGGCGTCGGATGTGATCCACGCCACCAGGAAGGACATCCCCTGCATCTTCAGGGTAGGAAGTCAGACTCCTCGTGTCTGACCTCTGACCTCCATGTTTTTTTACCCTTGTTGTGTTTTTTTTGTTTCAGGTGACGTCGTCACAGCTGATTTCGCAGCTCTCCTCTGTATCACTGCTGGTGCTGGCGGAGAGCGAAGTGGAGAAGAGGAAGTGGGTCAGGATCCTGGAGGGTCTGCAGAGCATCCTGACCAAGAACCTGCTGAAGAGCCGTCAGGTCCACATCCTGCACGAGGCCTACGATGCCTCGCTACCGATCATCAAGACAACCCTGTCCGCCGCTGTGCTCGGTGAGTTACAACTTCTACTAAGTTAAACTACTACTGACAGACTGAGTAATGATAGAGAGAGAAGGGTTCTGAAGGGTTCTGCAGGTCTTGATGGACTTTGTTGTTAGCTTCCTGCCGGTTTAGAGGAGATTTGTTGTTGTTGTGGTACGAGGAGTCTTCATCTGTCATGTTTTCTGTCTGCAGATCGGGAGAGGATCGTCCTGGGAACAGAAGACGGACTGTTCATGGTCGAGGTTACCAGAGATGGTGAGACAGATAGAAACTGACTGACTGACTGACTGACTGACGACTAACATGTCTCTCTCTCTCTGCAGTGATCGTACGAGCAGCAGACAGTAAGAAGGTTTATCAGATCGATTTGATCCCGAAGGAGAAGATCATTGCGCTGCTCTGCGGTCGGAACCGTCACGTTCACCTTCACGCCTGGGGGGCACTCGAAGGTGCCGAGTCCACCTTTGACATCAAGCTGGCAGAGACCAAAGGCTGCCAGGCTCTGACCACGGGCTCGCTCAGACCCGGAGGCCCTGCCTGTCTGCTGGCTGCTGTCAAACGTCAGGTCAGAAGACTGAACAACCACCGCTCCCCTCTGTAGCTGTGGTTCTGGTTCTGTTCTAACCCTCCGGTCCTGTTATATATCCCCTACAGGTTCAGTGCTATGAGATCACTCGAGCAAAGCCCCACCATAAGAAACTGTGGGAGGTGCAGGCTCCAGGGGTGGTGCAGTGGCTAGGCATGGTGAGGGAGCGGCTGTGTGTCGGCTATCCTTCAGGCTTCGCTCTCCTGGCCCTGCAGGGGGAGTCGTCCCCCATCAGTCTGGTGAGCCCAGGCGACCCGTCGCTGGCCTTCCTGGCCCAGCAGCCTCTGGATGCCCTGCACGCCCTGGAGGTGGGATCCGCCGAGCTGCTGCTCTGCTTCAGCCAGCTCGGCATCTATGTGAACGGACAGGGCCGCCGGTCCCGAACCCAGGAGCTGATGTGGCCGGCCACACCACTTGCATGCAGTACGTCATTAATATTAGTACAGGTTCTAGTAGAACAGGTGAGCCCAGACAGGTACAGATGGCCGCCAGGCTAACAGGTGTAACTCTGACAGGTATATAGGTGTGAACAAGCTTCAGAATCAGCTGCTCAGACAAAGGTTTTATCTCACACCTGTCTCTCTCTCCCTAGGCTCTAACTCGTCTCACCTGACGGTCTACAGCGAGTACGGGGTCGATGTCTTCGATATTCACACCACAGAGTGGGTCCAGACCATCTCGCTCCGCAAGGTAACCAATCACAGTTCAGAACCAGCCAATCACAGTTCAGAACCAGCCAATCACAGTTCAGAACCAGCCAATCACATCTCTCTGTGTCCTCAGATCAGACCTCTAAATGTTGAAGGGACCTTAAACCTGCTGAGTTCAGAACCTCCTCGTCTGATTTACTTCAGTAACACGTCATCAGGTAACACCTGGACATACCTTGACACACCTGGACACTAACACTCTGACATGAAGCTAACCTGTCTGTGTGTCTCTACCTGTCTGTCCTCAGAGGGAGACCTCACCATCCCGGACACGTCGGACCACAGCAGGAAGTTGATGGTTCGAACTCGCAGCAAGAGGAAGTTCCTGTTTAAGGTTCCTGAAGAGGAGCGACTCCAACAGAGGAGGTGACTCAGCAGGAGCACAAAAATAACAGTGACCTAACAAAATGTAACGTATAGTGTATAATGTGTGTGTGTGTGTGTGTGTGTGTGTGTGTGTGTGTGTGTCAGGGAGATGCTGAGGGATCCTGAGCTCAGGTCAAAGATGATTTCTAACCCGACAAACTTTAACCACGTCGCTCACATGGGACCAGGAGACGGGATGCAGGTCCTCATGGACCTCCCTCTGGTAACTCCTCTTCTCTCCTTTCTTCTCCTCTCCTTTCCTCTCCCTCCTCCTGTCAGCATGTTCTCCTCCCCCCTCCTACAGCTCTGTTCATCACACTGACTCCTCTCTTCTCTCCTCCTCCTCCTCCTCCTCCTCCTCCTCCTCCCCCCCTTCCTCTAGCCCTTTTTTACACTGACAGTATTTGTGGCTCTCATTGCTAACGAGAGTCAGAATTTGTCTGTGCTCAGGACCTGTACAACATATTTATGTGTAGGTCAACGCTTCAAAGATGAGAGCCTTTCAACCCAAAGGTTATACATGCATGCATTTGCATTGAAAAGCACCGAGCTAGACAGACATCCAAGACGAGACTGTTAGATATTATATATATATATTTTTCCCCCCCGTCCTTTTTTGACACATGCCCTAGTGTTTGAGCAGAGAGCAAATTACTATACGTTCAAAGGCGTTCTGATGGATCAATATTTCACACATTTATATTCATATGTTCATACCTCAAACCTCACTTTTTTTTCACTTGAACTCACTTCACTGTCTGCATTACCATACATATGCAGGTTGCGATGATACCGTTCATCCATCAGAGTACTTTAGGTAGTGTACTTTTTTTTTTTCTTTTTATTGGCAGTCCGTTGTGCTCTGAATGCCAAATACCCTCCGTTCAACAGCTGGAACCCGCCCTTCTGTCAGAACCTGAGTTTGAGCTTCCCCTTTTTTCGGGTGGGCCCTTCTAACTAAAATACTAGCTCTCTATTATAGCAACAGAAGTCCCTTTTCTGTATTCAGACTTCACAGAAACCTTCACCTGCATGTTCAAGCCCTCCACTTGTCTGTCTATTCCAAATTCTCTGCACACAAACAGGCCTTCCTAGCGCTTAAAAACTTTATAGAGTCTCTTTCACCTTGCTGCAATAGTCCTGGTGGGATTCCGGGCTTTGATCTCAGCTAGTTAAGTTTTCAGTCTGACTTCAGTGTGGACACGTGTGTGGTTGTGATGATGACTGTGTGTGTGTTTGCGTTCGTGCAAACGCTACAGTATATGTGTATGAGATGCTTCTCCGGGGCCTCTCCATCACCGTGGTAATGCTGAGTGTTGTGTCTGCCTCTGCTTTCTTTCTCTCAAAGCTAAGCTCCTAATGACTACACGCAGTCGGATATTGACTTAATTGTCCAAACGGGCCATTGTTCCCAGGCCTTTTAACCCCACTGGAAGCTTTTAAAGGAGAAAATTGTGTAAAGAGATTGTGAGATTGTCAATTGTGTACACACGCTGCAGCCGTGATCTGACAGAATGTCGAACTTCCCAGTCGACCCCTACAGTAAGTCAAATAATAGAGTGTGTGGCTCTATAAGCAAGTAATACATGCTATGATTGATTGATTAAACTGGCACAGAGTTTTCTGAGTTATGGCGATGTGTTTTTTTTTTCTGCTGGCTCGGTAGCTCTAGGGAAATATGGGAAATATGCTTTGTTTTAAGGCTTTTTAAGGATCTGCCTGACTCACAATAACTCACATCTATAGGTGTATAAATTTGGAGGTGAACTCACACACATATGTGACTCCTTGGCACCTGCCTGATCATCTTTCACTGTACTCAATGTGATGTCAATAGGAAGCACATGAGGCAGTCGAGGCACTGATGTCGAGGTGTGTGTGCGCATATGTCTTGGCGTGCATCTTGGTCTCTGCAGTAATAGGTACATGGTGTTTTTTTTTAAGTGTCTGCAGATTACATATTAAACTACATACGTACACTGTAATATGCATGCTGTGCATTTATTTTGTGCACGATTTGGTAAACAGCATCAAATCTTCCTAACGCACACACACGCACACCCCATATGTCATCAGCTTCCAACAGGTTCAAACTACGGCTAGTTCAGTGCCACGCTTGTGAAATTGTTTCTAAAAAAGTATAAAGTATCAGATTGACACAGTGCAATCATTATATTAATTAAAAACATTAAAGATTCGCTTGAAGTAAATACCAGCAGTAATACCAGCACACTCCTTATCTGTGTCACACCAAGCACACACTCAACTATTTTAAAGCCCCTTGATCAGCCAGTCTCCCAGCCCCTGGAGAGGGGAAGGTGTAGGCAGCCCGGTCCCTATAGGCCTTTCTCCAGGACAAATGTGGATAAATGAGATAACTCCTGCTTGTTGCTCTGGCAGTTTATAGAATAAGCTGTAGGTCTTTTACATTGCTGAAACAGCTCTCTCTCCCCTTCCCGCTCTCTCTCACTCTCACCTTTGCCTGACCCCTTTTCTTTTCTCACAGCATATCTGACTCCCCCACCTCTTCCCACTGTATGTTGTACTGTAACGTTTCCGTTTGAATCCGGGTTGACATGATTGCACGCTGTTACAGCATTAGACAAATGCTGATGTCATATCCTCAGAAGTAAAAGGTTTTATTTGACCTGATACCAATTATGCATGTTCAGCAGCAATCGTTGTGCGGAGGGCACGTCTTCAGACATCTGTATTCTACATTTGCACTGATGTTTGCTTTTCAGCTCGCGCAATGTTAGAGAAAAATGTTCTGTGTAATACCCACATGCTCAGTCTTGAATCCTTGTCATTCTGATGACTACCCGCAAACGTTCCATTATTTATATCTAATGAGGTCCCTTTCTAATGTTTTTCACTGTTTTTCCTCTCACTGACAGATTTTCCCTCTGTTATTGAGATCATCTTGTCTTGTCTTTGCCTTCTATTTCCCCTCAGTTCTGTGGAGCAATCATGACTGAGCTGGATGCTTTACTACCCTTGGCGGCGGCCTGCAGAGACAGCTCTCTCCAGGAGGTGCGATCAAGCTTTGTGGAGGCATGTGGCAGGGCAGCGTTTGCCATGCTGGGCCGTTTGCAGGAGAGGGCCCTGGAGGTTCCATCCTCTGCACCCCTC